>NC_043002.1:97029612-97034612 GCF_006345805.1 Octopus sinensis
CGGCTGCGGGGTCATTCCGAAAAGCTCTATCTGCGACGATTTCATCTCAATCGAAGAAGAGGGTCTTTCTCCGTCCAGGTTGCGGATCCGTGGAATAAGCTGCCGGACGAGATGGTGAAGATGCCGACGACCGCTCGGTTCAAAGTCTCCCTTGACCACAAGTGGCCTGAACTCTTTACCTGAACACCACCCTGTACATAACTCCATGTCCCCCTACATGGTCTTGCTTTTTGCTTTTTGAGCCAAAGAATTAACTAACTAACTAACTAACTAACACACTAGGTAACACATAGCTGCGACCCTAACAAGCACAACTACAACAGGTCATAGTAGGCCTGGTAATGATAATGGATAAGAGGTGGTTCCACACTTCTCGGAACTGCGGAACTCACGTACCAAGACCCCACTACTAGGTATATGTACGTACCCAAGATATACATACATACATACATACATACATACATACATACTGACAGACAGACAAACAAACAGACAGAAGGAGAGAGCGAAAGGGGCAAGATACGAACCAAACAGGAAGTTATTTCACAGACAGATTTGAGAAAAGTTATCATAACGATTTGTTGACATTAATCCTCGGCCTTGTTAAAGGTGGCAGTTATTTGCTAAAGAATTCTAAATAAAATTATATCATGTATTGAACCAAAATATGCAACAATATATCCTCTAATCAGGCCTGTTTCTATTTTGCATTTCTTTAATTCAGGATCAGGATTAAATTGCCCGAGTCTTCACACTCTACGAGTTGATTATAACAATTTGACTGAAATTAAAAGTTCTCAGTTGGCTGGCTGTCCAAATTTACGCTCCTTAAACGTTTCCAGCAATAATTTGAAAATTTTGTCGGTGAGTCAATTAGAATTTAAAAGAAAATTATAACTGATAGAATCGTTTGAGCGCCAATTATAATATGAATACCTTGCAGTAATTGTTACATCTCTCTTTACACTGAATTCAAATACCACCGAGGTCAGCTTTGCCTTTCATCCTTTAGAGCTTCATAAAATAAAGTGAAGTTCAAATACCGAGTCGATATTATTGACTGACACCTCTCCCCATATCTTTTGCACTTGTGTCTACGTTAAAAACTATTTTAATTAATTAATAGAAATCGCTGAGCATCGAATAGAATGCCCTAAAATATTTGATCCTGCTTTCTCTCCTCTTTGAGTTCGAATATCAATGAGATTAGTTTCGCCTTTCATCATTTCCAGATCGACAAGTAAGTTACCATCCAGTAATAAATTCGATTTTTTTGTCTGTTTTTCTTTTTGTTGTTTTTTTGTTGAAATCTGATATGTAGCTGTCACACTGAGTCAAGCTGAGAATTGTGTTAAAGGTAGATAATTTTTGTTGCATCTCAGAATATCTTGTATCTGTGAAATTTTTGTCGCATCTCAGGAGGGCCAATACCCCAACAGTAAACGCTATGCAATGATTCTGTTTCACTACTGTTTTATTTATTTATCAATTTCTTAAGTATTTAACCAATTACCTAATCGATTACTTAAGCAATCGTTCCATTAATCAATCAATGATAAACCTAACTGACTGAATTATCAATTAAACAATCGATTGGTTAATTGGCAAAATAGTTAGCTAAATCACACATAACTAATGAAAATGTGAAATAGATCCAGTGAGTGGGTTTATCATAATGACCCCCAAAATACTACAAGAGGTGTTTCAACAGACGAGTTCACATCAAGAATGTTGCTAATACGAAAATGAAAAATGTCCATATATATATCACAAGTATAAATTTATGTTTAAACAAATGAATACTCATCGTGGAGACCGACGGAGAACCAAATCTAGTTCCCAACATCAAATCTCTGGTGCCAGATTGTCATATGAAATAAAAATGTAAACAAAATGTTCTTTTCTACTCTAGGCACAAGGCCCGAAATGTCTGGGGAGGAGAGCCCAGTCGATTAGATCGACCCCAGTGCGTGACTGGTACTTAATTTATTGACACCAAAAGGATGAAAGGCAAAGTTGACCTCGGCGGAATTTGAACTTAGAATGTAACGGTAGTCGAAATACCTATTTCTTTACTACCCACAAGGGGCTAAACACAGAGAGGACAAACAAGGACAGACAAACGGATTAAGTCGATTATATCGACCCCAGTGCGTAACTGGTACTTATTTAATCGACGCTGAAAGGATGAAAGGCAAAGTCGACCCCGAAAATATGAAAGGCAAAGTCGACCTCAGCGGAATTTGAACTCAGAACGTAGCGGCAGACGAAATACCTATTTCTTTACTACCTACAAGGGGCTAAACACAGTGAGAACAAACAAGGACAGACAAACGGATTAAGTCGAGTATATCGACCCCAGTGCGTAACTGGTACTTATTTAATCGACCCCGAAAGGATGAAAGGCAAAGTAAACCTCGGCGGAATTAGAACTGAGAACGTAACCGCAGACGAAATACCGCTAAGCATTTCGCCCGGCGTGCTAACGTTTCTGCCAGCTCGCCGCCTTAATGTAAACAAAATACTAAAAAATTACAGATGCTGACAAAATGTGCATATCATAGAAACCGAAGTTGAACGGGCTGAGAAAAAGGTACCTTTGTGTTCACTCAAGTTGCTAGAAATAGCAATCGTATCTCCCTGAATATAAAACACAAATTAGTTGATATAGTCTAGGGATGCTATTCATGAAGAGATGGTCACACTATAAATGTCTTTGATTATAAATTATATCAATCTGAACCGATCTTACACTAAACAAGTACGATACTTTCAGTATACAAAGAAAAAAATTCTTTATTTTACTTTTGTATTTATTTAAAGAAACTCTTATGTAGGATAAATCAGTGATACATATATATTCAATATTTTCTTTGGCGATGATATTTTTTTACCTACAGTTTGTAAAGGTTTTACCGGATTTAGAAGAACTTGCAGCTTCCGGCAATCAGCTATCAAATCTTTCTGATATTTCAACTTGTCTATGTTTGCGAGAACTTGATATTAGTGACAATCGACTGAGTGATATATCTGGCATAAGCGACTTGGCATCTTTACAGGTAAATTCATTTACATTGCTAATTATACTTACTACAGCAATATGTGTATCATACTTCATGTAAATATATCTGGAGATGAAACCTTTTATGGACGTACTCTGTTAAACAACGCAAAAATATATCAGTAACACACGTAAATCGTCGTCCAACGCATTTCTACCAACTGGATCTTTGTCAGCACCATTTGCCTACTGACATGCTATGTAAAATCCTTTTCTAATCTAATACTGCTTCTTTTACACATAACAAATTAATATTTTCAACTTTTATGTATCAGAAAATTTCAAGAATTCATTCTTTTTCTCCCCACACAATTCTTTTCTTTTTCTTTTTTCGCTTTTTTCATTTCTTTAATTTTTTTGCTTTCTCCTCTACTTACGGCAGAATCAGTACAGTAACAAAGTGTCTTGGGACATTTAACTTTCATTTCTATCAATCTACAGTCCACACTGTAAAGTGGCTGGCATTTGGAAGGGCACTTAACTGTAAAAATCATGCCAAAACTAACCTCGCTTGTGCTAGTGCCACGTAAAAAGCACTGAGTCCACCTGCAGACTGGTTGGTGACAAGAAGGGCATCCAGCCGTAAAAACCCGCCAAAACCGATACAGTAGCCGGCGGTAGTCATCTACCTGGCTGCCCCCTCTCAACCGTCCTACCCCCGCATGTATGGAAGACGGGCGTTAAATGATGATGTTGATGATGATGATGATGATGATGATGATGATGATGATGGTGGTGGTGGCGGCGGTGGCGGCGACGGTGGTGGTGGTGGTAGTGGTGATGATATATGCTTGGTTACAAGGGGTTAACGGTGTAAGATAAAGTATTAAGAAAGATGGGTTGCGATTATACTTTCATCAATATTTATATGTAAAACTTACAATTGAAATTATTGATTATAATTACAAATTTTAAAAATGCAATAAGTGGCTGATAGAATTCACGTCACGTATACCATAATGTTCGGACTGGAAGTTGCTGTTCATTATATTAAAATAAGGTTTCATTTAATTAGTAACCAAACTAATCTTCTCTTCAATTATATAGAAGTAGTTCTTATGAAAATGTTTATAACTATTGTATTCCAGCTACACTCGTAAGTATCTCATTGCTATAATTTTAAGCCAGGTTTTAAAATGTTCCTTATTGGAATGTCTTATTCTTATGTGTGAAAGTTCTTTGAAAAAACTGTAATGTGAAAAAACAGTGTCATACGCATTTATGGTATTCACAGCTTTTTCCCTTTCCGTGTAATGTAAGTGAAGTATCAATATGTTTGACTTCTAAATTGTAAAGAACGATGCAAAGCAGCTATAGTGGCCGTGACGTTGAAATATCACCTGCCGAGAAAAGTTTGCTAGCCAAAGAAAAGAATATTGCTAATCGAAAATTCTTCGGAGAATTCAGCCCCGCTGTGAATACCAAGAAACAAGACAACGAATAATTAGAAGAAATATTCCATATTCAGCAATCTTTAGGAGGGGGGGGGGGTTTCCAGAGACAACAAGCAATGATAACAACGACAAAATGTGTTGAGAAAAGACAAAAATATTTTTAAAAAAACAGCAACAACGGTATTATTACCAATGCTTGCTCCAACATTTCCCACCACTTTGCCACTACGACAAAAATCAATACGTTTTTCACTTCTTCCACTGCCACACTTAGAATGACCTTCACAATCACACGCAGCAAAACACAGCCGCTACGAAAGAAGCTGTGTCAACCGATCTACAAATGCCATCGTCTTTTCCAGGATCGGCAAAAATTTAAACAAATATTTCTAAAGGAACAAACGAATTAAAATGCACTAGAACAAAAAATACATTAGCAATTTACTACTACTACTACTACTACTACTACTACTACTACTACTACGAATAATAATAATAATATAATAATAATAACAACAACAATAATAATAATAATAATAATAATA
>NC_043002.1:97039612-97047112 GCF_006345805.1 Octopus sinensis
GTCTCCCGCCTCCCTTTTCACCTCACTTACCACCCTACCGCACCATTCTTCGAGCTTTCCGGCTTCTCCAGTCCGACCCGTCCACTTCAAACCTCTTCCCTAACCGACCCCTACTCTCCTTCAAACGAGCCCATAACCTACGAGACCTCTTGATCCACAGCTTCTTCCCTGACCCTACCTCCCAGCCTGGCTCGTTCCCCTGCTCCCGCTCACGTTGCCGCACTTGCCCTCACCTCTCCAACACCACCCTCCTCACCGGCACCCATCACCGACCCTATCGCATCATCGACTCCTTCACCTGCGCCTCCAGCAATATCATCTTTTGCATCTCCTGCTCTCTCTGCTATTCCCTGTACATCGGACAAACGGGACGCCGCTTGGCTGACCGGTTCGCGGAACACCTCCGAGACATCCGCCTCGCCAATGACACACCAGTATCACGCCATTTCCGCTCCACCGGTCACTCATTGCAACACCTGTCTGTGTTCGGATTGTCCTTGCACAGAAGCCATCCGGATTCCCGCTTGCGCTGTGAACAGGGATTAATCTTCTCTCTTCGCTCTTTTACGCCATTTGGGCTCAACTCCCCCCCCCTTTCATCTAACCTCCCCCGACTCCTACTTCTCTTCATTCCTTCATCTTTTCACCCCTACTCTCTTTCCCTCCTCTTCCCTTCTTTCCCATCTTCCCCTTCTTCCCTCTTCTTTCTTCTTTCTTCTTCCCTCTTCCCCTTCTCTCTTTCTCTCTGCTCCCTCACTCCCCTTCTCTCCCCCTCCCCTCCTCCTCTCCCTACCACTCCCCTCCTTTCTCATCGTCTGACCTCTGACCTCTGACTTCTGCCTGAAGTCAGAACGCCATGATAGACCGTTAGCTCCTACACGCATTTTTTCCTTCCTTGTTTCTTTTCTGTGTATCTTTCTGTCGAAGAGCGTAGGCTCGAAACGTAAAAGACTTGTTCTATTTCTATTCCTGAGCGCCATACTAATACATTTGTTTTTTTGTACTCCACCTGCCTTCTCTTTTATTTATTTTCGTAAACCTTCCCGTTATATATATATATATATATATATATATATAATTTGCCGTATCTTGTAGTTTTAGCTTTCGAACTTCTCACCAATAGAATAGGAGTTAGCATATACGAGGGTGTTCAATAAAGATTTATCCTGACCCACTTCTAAACGAAACTTGGCGTAATTATTAGTTATTCTCTACATAGCCACCACCAATGGTGACATACTTCTCCCATCAATTTATGCATCTGTGAAGACCTCGTCTCTAGAAGTCGGTAGGTTGCGTCTGCATCTACGTAGGCTGCGTCTATGTCTTCAAAACGGAACTAGACCTCTTACTGTCAAGTGTCCCAGATGAACGAACTTCACGGCATGAAATGCAGCGGCATCAAACTCCCTCATGAAACAAACGTTAATTTCTAAAAAAGGGCAGTGAAGTAAAATTATGTAGCAACATCAAATGAGAGTGCCCCAGTATGGCCACAGCTCATGAGCTGAAACTAGATCAAATCAAATCAAATCAAACATATATATATATATATATATATATGGAATAAAAATGAGTAACTAAGATATACAAGTGTCAATTCATCTTCACATAGCTGGTTTACGTTGCCTGCACACACGGCAGGAATATCAGGTACAACCCCCCCATATATATATATATATATATATATATATATATATAGTGGATTGTCCGGAAAGTTCCTGCCGATTATTGTAGCTTACATTTCGACTTATTTTAGAACATGGTTGAGTCCATAAAATAGAATTTGCCTACACCTCTATCTTTCGTGGAAGAAGGTGTATGTCCCTATAACCTGTGATAATTCTGTAACTCTTTAAAATGGAAGATAAGAAAGATTGTAGCCTTATTGATAGAGAGCGATCAGGCAGACCATCCACTACATATGATGACCTAATCAAGTCATTAATTGAGAATAACCCACAGTGCACAGCTCTTGTAAAGCTTGGGTACACAAATCGCTACGATCTTTGGGTACCACATGAGTTGAGTGAGAAAAATCTTTTGGATCACATTTCCATCTGTGATTTGCTTTATAAACGCACGTTTTAAATCAAATTGTGACAGGTGATGAGAAATGGATTATCTACCGAAATGTCCAGAAAAAGCGATCCTGGAGTAAGCGATATGAGCCACCCTTAACCACCCCAAAAGTAGGTCTTCACCCTAAAAAATCTTGCTTTATGTCTGGTGGGATTGGAAAGGAATTCTGTACTATGAGCTTCTCCCAAGTAACCAGACAATTAATTCTGAGAAATACTGCACACAATTGGACGGGTTAAAAGCAGCAATTTAAGAGAGACATCCAGAATTGGCCAACAGGAAGGGTGTTGTTTTCGAACATGATAATGCAAGACTGCATGTTTCTTTGGGAACCAAACAAAAATTGCTGCAGCTCGGCTGGGATGTGTTACCCTACTCTCCATATTCACCAGATATTGCTCCTTCGGATTTCCACTTATTCATGTCCCTGAAGAATAGTCTTAATGGTAAAAATTTCAATTCCTTGGATGACGTAAAAAGATACCTTGAATTATTTTTCATGAAACCACCTCAATTCTGGGAAGAGGGCATTTCCAAGTTAAAAAAACTGATGAAGACACATTGTGCAACAAAATGGTTCATATTTGGTTGATTAAAATGTAATGGCAAGTATTTATTGACCTTTTTCTTTCCTTTACAAATCGGCACGAACTTTCCGGACAACCCAATATATATATATATAAACACCAGAAAACGTCTCCTAGTTTTGTTAGCAACCGACTTGAACTCTCAAGAACTTAAATTAATCTCAAAGAAAAATCATACATATATATAGTTTATTTTCTATGTATATAGAGAAATTATTACACCTAGACAACGACTTAAATTACATTAGTGTCTAGATATTGGACGATGATGGCAATCACAATATTCGGATACAGGTGATTCTAAAATTAAAATTCATAAGTTTTCTATCAGGTTAGCCGATTGCTAACAAGTCAAGGAAACTTTTTGAGTTAAGAGAGTTTCTGATTGATATATATATATATATTATATATATATATATATATATATATATATATATATATATATATATACGTATGTATGTATGTATGTATATATGTATGTATGTATGTATGTATGTATGTATGTATGTATGTATGTATGTATGTATAACACAATAACAATTTTTTACTCAGGATTCGTATGGGAAAATTGGCAATGGCAGGAACCTGTTACAGAATGAATAAGTCTGTTGCTCTGTCGTGATTGCTATGCAGACGGCAACATTAATTCGTTTATTTAGACTTGTTATGTTGGCAAGACTATTTTGTTAGGTTTAAGTAATTTTGTCGTTCCGACATTTTTTAGATCTTTTAAAACACTTTTCTCATGAAACCAGCTAAAATTGTTTTCTTCTTGGCATGCTAAAAACAATGATAATATGGTTCAGTCATCATATTTAATTCAGAAGGATTTGGTTAACTTGATTTTTATCTCAAGGCACCGGTCCTAAGGAATCATACATTTCTCAACTAAGCGCCTAATCGTAATGAAATCTTTATACGTTAGAATCGAGGCTGTAAGAATATGTTTCACAACTACGTAACTAATTCTAATAGAATCATTCTACATTAGTGTCAAAGCTGTTTGTTAAATATACGTCTGTTATTGATTGGAATTTTTATAATGAATATTATTATTGAAGGTGTGGCAATACCAAACTTCATGAATTAGTTAATGGTTGATATTGACAGAAGGCCGGTGTAATTATATTATTGATTTCTTTTTCAACTGCCTTGTTGGTGTCAATGATCATGTTTTCTATAAATATGCATGGAAACGATATTGGTGTTGGTTACAATGGTAGGGTGCCGTTCTTTTCACAATATACAATACGTAATCAGAGCCAGTCATCAACGAAGTAACTTTCCCGCCACACAGGACTGGGATTTTGTTTTTGGTTTGACCTATTCATGTTAGCCATAATCGAAATTGCTTATAATCAAGCGTTGTCCAGTTACATTTAGCTCATCATTTGGTATAATTTTTTTTTATTTATGTATCATCTAAGACGGCGATCTGGCAGAATTGGTGGGGAATTGGACAAAATGCTTTGTCGTATTTTTTCCAGCCCTTTATGCTCGGAGTTCAAATCCCGCCGCGATCAACCATGACGTTCATCCCTTCCGCTTCACTAAAATAAAATAAATATATATATATATATATATATATATATATATATATATACATGTATAAGCATATGTGTATTATATATATGTATATATCTGTGTTAGTGTGACTTTCTGTTTGTGTTTGGGCACCATCATCGCTTGACAACCGGTGTTGGTGTGTTTGCGTTTCTGCACGTTAGCTATTCGGCAAAAGATTCCGATAGAATAAGTGCCAGGCTTTACAAAAATAAGTACTGGGCCCGACTTGTTAGACAAACCCGTGAACATGGTGCTGCAGCAAACAGACTATGCCAATGATTGGAACAAGGAGCGGAAGCAAATGAAATATGTAGTATGTATGTATAATTGTAAGTATGAATGTGTGCTGTGTACGTATGTTTGAACATCAGTGAAGGTCCGTGGCTATGTGCTTAGGGTATTCAGTTCAGGATCTTAAGGTCGTGTGTTCGATACCTTGCGGCGTTATCTTCCTCGAGGAATATAACGTTATTTCATGTATCTCCAGTCAGCTTAGCCGCCAAGAATTAGTTGTACGTCTATCTCTGAGGGCCAGCCTTGTCACATTCTGTGTTACTCTGAATCTCCGTGAGAATCACATTGAGGTTATGCGTGTTTGTGGAGTACTCAGCCACTTGTATGTTAATTTCGTTGCTCGGTTCAGCTGGAACACTCGAAGCAGACGGAGAATTAATGAACTGAGCATTGATGAATTGTATAAACATCGGTGAGAAAATTGCTGACATACTGGTGTGTCGAACCAAAATAGCTTGCAATATTTATTACCCCAGCCTCTTGTAGCTCTCGCCTTCGGCAATGTAATGAATCACTGATTAATCCGTCCTAAAATTAACAAACGACGTTTTGCTAAAAAAAAATGCATGATATAGAATAAAATTAATTAAACCAAATTCTTTATACGTTTTGTATATTTTCGCGTTGGTGTGTATGTCTGTGTGTTTGTGTGTGTATGTGTGTGTGTGTTAATGTAAAATTACACATGCTTACATTGCATGAGAGCAAATTGTAATTATTGTCAATTAGTAGAAAAATTCCTTTCTTGCTTTTGTCATATTTGTACGATTAATTAACTCTTAAGGAAATTAATATCCTAATTAACTGATAGCTCAATTAACATGAAATTAGTATAATTAACAACTGATTATTCACTAAATATTTAATTAGCACACGAAAAGTATTATTGAGCTTTAAAAAATATTACATTTAGATTGACTTGTTTAAAAGATGATATCCACGCTCATATGCTCCTGCCTAAATATTATTCTTCTAATCCATTTACTAACGTTATTTTCAGAAAGTTAACAGATTTACAGATACAAGGAAATAAATTAACTGAAACAGAAGACATATGTGTGCAGTTTCCTAATTTAGAAGTCCTGAATATATCATTTAATCTGCTTGATTCGTGGACAGAAGTGGTAAGACCAACAACATAAAAAATTCCTTTCATAGAATATTAGCGCAAATGCTACATCATTTTTTTAAAATCTACAAGGAACATTCCTGAATGTTACTTTTTAAAGGTCACTGAGAGAAGGCTGTCGTGTATATATATATATATATATATATATATAGTAGTAACAGAAAAGAGGAATTTCGATTATCCCCACGTGGTGAGTTGTAATGCATATAAGAAATTAAAAAAAAGAATATACGCACACTTATATAGTTTTAATATAATTTTTAATACATCGACCGGTTTCGCTATCGCTATTCATGATATTATGTTTTACTTATTTGAATATACATTTATTCTTAAGAATAAATTTGGTCCATGTTGTGTGTGATGAAATTCACGAGTGAATGACTAATATGGGTAACCATATTTCAGAAATATGGTTACCCATTTTACCTCTACATAAGAGAAAATTGGAAGCGATACCTGGACGACTGCTTTATCATCTGGAAGGAGAACATCGACAAACTTTTGGATTTCAAAACAACACTAAATGACATAAATAGTAACATTCAATTCAAAATGGAATATAATAAAGAACAACTTCCATTTTTAGACATCATGATAAAAAAAGTTAACAATGAAATTATAACTGACTTTTATTATAAACAATATCTTCAAAACAATATCTTCTTTTTAATTCATGCCACCCGAAACACATAATAAACATCCCTTTCAACTTAGGAAAAGGGATCTGCACAATAGTGTCTGATAGAACAACTCGGGACCTTCGTCTTCAAGACCTCAAAACAACACTTATTGAAAGACAATATCCACACTCTCTTATCGACGAGGGAATTAAACGTGCTAAACAATTAGGCACAAAAATACTAAGAAAAAAATAAACATAGCACCACACCTCAAACCAAAACATTACTATTTATATCAACACACAACCCCAGAAACAGTGAGGCATTCAACACTATTGTGCAAACTTTTCCTTTACTAACTAGATATCCAAAAATGAACTACATCCTGAAAACACACAAACTCATCAAATGCAAAAAAAACAAGACAAATCGCTAATGAGACTACTAACAAATGCGAAGCTTTACAAAACAACCACGAAACCAGCAGTTGAAAAATGTGGACGCCCAAACTGTAGAACCTGCCCCAACCTACTTGAAGGCTCGGATTTCCTTTTCAAACAAGGACAGAGGTTCACAATTAAAACTAGTTTCACTTGTACCTCTGAGAACCTAATTTATGTAATAACCTGCTTGAGTTGCGGACACCACTATATTGGACAAACGAGTATGACCTTGAGAAAGAGAACATAAGGAGCAAATCCGTTTCCCGCAATACAGACAAATTCCTCTCACTGAACATGTAGAAAAATGTGCAGGTAACATCAAACCAAATTTCACAATCTTCCATTTCTACCAAGTGCAAAGACGCAATCTCTCAACTAGAACGTTTGAATAAAGAAACTTTTTTCATTGAAAAATACAAAACACGTCTTAATATGCACTCATAAACAGCGTTTATCTTTTTACATATTTCAATTCACGATTACATAACTGTACATAAATCCCCTACTAAACAAGGTTTTTAAAACTTGTCTCTGTCTGAACACATAAATAATCTCCACCCATTACCGAAAGCTGAAAAGTTATCTCCCTTACCCACAACAATAACAACACTAACGACAACCAATTACCTCCCTTTATTTATCTACTTGTAAAGTCATTCACTCGTGAATTTCATCACACACAACATGGACCAAATTTCTTCTTAAGAAAAAATATATATTCAAATAAGTAAAGAATAATATCATGAATAGCGATAGCGAAACCGGTCGATATATTA
>NC_043002.1:97052112-97067112 GCF_006345805.1 Octopus sinensis
TGTGTGCAGCCCTGTGTGGCCAATAAAGAAACTTATCTATCTATCTATCTATCTATCTATCTATCTATCTATCTATCTATCTATCTATCTATCTATCTATCACTCTCTCCCTTTCCTTCTCTCTCTCTCTCTCTCTCTTTCTCTTTCCGTATGTTTGTGTTTGACCCGCAATAACAAAGGATTTCGTTCAATTGTTAAAACTAGATTAATCTTCAAAGTCTTGCATCTCTGACGGAACTGACAGTGAAATGTAATTCCTTTGTGCACCAGTATAAATTTTATCACGCCGATGTGGTGAAAGAAATTCCTTCATTGCAGTGGTTGGACGGGGTAAGTACGATAGAAATATTAATTTTTACGCTAAATGAAAAGTTAAACATCTGTGATAATATAAAGAAGTCGCGTGGCTAAATGGTTCGAGAGTTTCACTTACGTATTGTGGTTTTCACTCGTCGACTGATGTGCGCGGAGAGAGGTGTGTTATTTTCTTGAGCAAAACACTTCATTTCACGTTTCTTTACTTCACTCACGTATTGTGGTTTTCACTCGTCGACTGATGTGCGCGGAGAGAGGTGTGTTATTTTCTTGAGCAAAACACTTCATTTCACGTTGCTTTACTTCACTCACGTATTGTGGTTTTCACTCGTCGACTGAGGTGCGCGGAGAGAGGTGTGTTATTTTCTTGAGCAAAACACTTCATTTCACGTTGCTTTACTTCACTCACATATTGTGGTTTTCACTCGTCGACTGATGTGCGCGGAGAGAGGTGTGTTATTTTCTTGAGCAAAACACTTCATTTCACGTTGCTTTACCTCACTCACGTATTGTGGTTTTCACTCGTCGACTGATGTGCGCGGAGAGAGGTGTGTTATTTTCTTGAGCAAAACACTTCATTTCACGTTGCTTTACTTCACTCACGTATTGTGGTTTTCACTCGTCGACTGAGGTGCGCGGAGAGAGGTGTGTTATTTTCTTGAGCAAAACGCTTCATTTCACGTTGCTTTACTTCACTCACGTATTGTGGTTTTCACTCGTCGACTGGGGTGCGCGGAGAGAGGTGTGTTATTTTCTTGAGCAAAACGCTTCATTTCACGTTGCTTTACTTCACTCACGTATTGTGGTTTTCACTCGTCGACTGAGGTGCGCGGAGAGAGGTGTGTTATTTTCTTGAGCAAAACGCTTCATTTCACGTTGCTTTACTTCACTCACGTATTGTGGTTTTCACTCGTCGACTGAGGTGCGCGGAGAGAGGTGTGTTATTTTCTTGAGCAAAACGCTTCATTTCACGTTGCTTT
Source organism: Octopus sinensis (assembly GCF_006345805.1). NCBI lineage: Eukaryota > Metazoa > Mollusca > Cephalopoda > Octopoda > Octopodidae > Octopus > Octopus sinensis. Next base: position 97,053,408 of record NC_043002.1, read on the forward strand.
AATTCACTCACGTATTGTGGTTTTCACTCGTCGACTGAGGTGCGCGGAGAGAGGTGTGTTATTTTCTTGAGCAAAACACTTCATTTCACGTTGCTTTACTTCACTCAGCTACAAACGAATAACCAGAATATTGATGTCCAATCAACTCTTTACTTCGATTTCGTTTTTATCATAAATATATATTGTAATGCAAGAAGAAAGATATGTTTTTTTCAACACGAAAGTACTGGTAGAAAGTATATCACGTGATCACGTGACCGACCAGACCATCAGATGCTGCTACACACCGCTGGTCACAATGCGTTCGCATTGTTTTAGCCTTCGAATGACGCCACCCCGCTGGCTAAGCGAGCAGGCCAACAGAAGTGTGAGAGAAAGAGTGGTGAAAGAGTACAGCAGGGATCGCCACCACCCCCTGCCGGAGCATCGTGGAGCTTTTAGGTGTTTTCGCTCAATAAACACTCACAACGCCCGGTCTAGGAATCGAAACCGCGATCCTACAACCGCGAGTCCGCTGCCCTAACCACTAGGCCATTGCACCTCCACGATAGAAAGTATATATAGGATAAAATCATTACAGAGCAGAAAAATCTGTCAGCAACCAACCTCCCATGTCTTCAATACATTTCAGCGCTTCAAAAACAAACTTGTTTGTTTACATATGATATGAATTGTTATGTTATTATCAGAGCGAATATGCCTGATGTACGTTCGAACTGGAGAACAACCTACTCACTGCTTTTCATTAAGGAAAATATATTCCGTTTGTTGACAAATGGTGTGAATACACCTAGATCAGCTCGCAGCGCCATCTACATAGAAAAGCATAAGCGAGACAATCTCTTCAATCAACTCGTAGCTTCGTCTGCCTGGTGTCTGTGACCTATGTGGATATAACTTCTCCGATATGCAAGCATTTCACGGTCTAGGTAAGTGGAGCTACGAGCTGATCTAGGCGTATAAATACCATTTGTCAACAAGCGAGATACATTCTCCGTGACAAAACGCAGTGAGTAGCTTGTTCCCCAGTTCGATCTTGCCTCAGGCATATTCGGATTAACACAATAACATTACAATTTTATTTATCACTGCTTAGCGCTCCTCCTCAGTAACATAAATATAAAATTTAATTTCAAAACAGCAATTGGAAAAAAACGGCTGTATTTTAAACATGTTGTTCAGTAAATTATTTTCTTATTTTCAGATTAATGTGAAAGAAAATAAGAAAACGTTAAATAATTCAAATATCCGACAGGCGTCTGCATATGCTGGTTAGTACTTTTAATATCCTAATTAGAAGATATAAAACTATGGATATCTATAATTATATATGGAAGCACTCCGTCGGTTACGACGACGAGGGCTCCGGTTGATCCGATCAACGGAACAGCCTGCTCGTGAAATTAACGTGTAAGTGGCTGAGCACTCCACAGACACGTGAACCCTCAACGTAGTTCTCGGGGATATTCAGCGTGACACAGAGTGTGACAAGGCCGGCCCTTTGAAATACAGGTACAACAGAAACAGGAAGTAAGAGTGAGAGAAAGTTGTGGTGAAAGAGTACAGCAGGGATCACCACCATCCCCTGCCGGAGCCTCGTGGAGCTTTAGGTGTTTTCGCTCAATAAACACTCACAACGCCCGGCCTGGGAATCGAAACCGCGATCCTACGACCGCGAGTCCGCTGCCCTAACCACTGGGCCATTGCGCCTCCACTCTATAATTATATACTCCTATCAATCAAACTAAGTTCTTTTTATTCATTATTCCACGAAAGAAGGCAGAGCATGTAGCATTTGTGGGCCCACTTATAGTGGTAGCATTAGCTTGTTTGATGCTTTAATTAAACATCTGTAAAGTGATACATGTGGCAAACAGGTAGGGTGGAAGCGCTGTCAATTAGAATACTACAGCTTTCGTATCCACTCAAACTAGTATTAAGTGAAATTATTCGATGCTTTAATAATCTACTTCAGACTGATCGATGTGCATTTAGTTTCACGCCATTTAGCTTCATTGGTTAATCATGGTGCCGGCGAGGACCTAGCTGCCATACCATCAAGTTCGTGTCATTCCAAATCTATCTTTTATCTTTTTTACTCCTTTCAGTCACTGAACTGCAACCACCATAGGGCACCACATTGAAAAGTTATAGTCGAAAAAAATCGACCCTGATATTTAGGTTTTGTAACGTAAACAAACTAACACCGGTTGTCAAGTGGTGGCAGAAAACACAGACACTAAGACACACACAAATACAAACCCAAACATGTATGTATATATGTACGTCTGGCTTCCACACAGTTTCCGTCTGATAAATTCATTCACAAGTCATGAGCTGTTCGGGTTTAAAACAGAAATCATTTGCCTCTGGTGACACCCAATGGAACTAAACGTAAAATCCTGTGGCTGCAAAGTGACCTTCCAATTCATACACCTATACCTGTGTCTGCTACACAGACATCGAATAGAAGTTAGTCAATGATAGATAGACTGTAACTTATTTATAAAAAGAAAATATATTTCCTAAACTTGAGTGAACCGAAAACCAAAGAAACTGATCCTAACAATATATTCTTCCCCGAAACATTATCTGCAAAGAGGCATTGCAAGCACGAAAAGGGAGATGGAATTTGTATTTGGTAATAGAATTTGTATCGTATTTTCAGAATTCCTAGAGCTTTCGTGTTTTCAAGCTTTAACTATGTTTAATCTAAAAACTTGCATCGCGTTCTCAGCTATCCAGAACTTTCCTTATTCAATGTTCATTTATATCACTTTACAATAAAATTTGCGACAAAATATTATAGCTCTATTTGTTTTGTTTTTTTTTTCTTTTCGTAGGAGCTGTTGGAAATGATTTAAATAAGGAGTTGGAATCACTCGATTTAAGTCCAGAAATTATAAACGATATTACTGAGAGGTAAGATTTCATAGCTGCACTGTGGTTATAACAGGCAGAACAGAGTCTTTAAAAGGTGGATTGTTTGACAAAATATTTTACTGTGTCTGATTAATATTCCATTCTATAAAAACGTGTCTGACCATGGGGAATTATTGCATTGTATAGAAATAAATAAGGATTTCATGAATAAACGACGTTTGACTAATAGAAGCATGAAAATGTGGACTTCAAATCTATTATGACGGTGATGGTGAATTTTTATTTCTGAATCCTCTAAAATCGACAGAACAAATATCAGTTATATGCCGAGATTGTGAAAATGGATTACGCTAAATGATTACTGGGGTGGAAGGATACTGACAAGGTTATTGGCTGATGAAATATTCTTTGCTTGAAAAGAATATTTCATGTCTAAGAAAGACATTGTCCATTGTATAGAGACAAAATGAGAACTCACAAAGGAAGAAATAAAGGAACCTAATATTGGAGTGAATCAACAACAGAATATGGCATTATCCTTTGATTATGGGTTGTAGAGTACCTGGAAATATTATGCATTCTAAATGGAAAATTTTACATGAGACACACTTGATACTTATGGTCAAGCATTTGTTTGTAAAATTAATATTGAGTTTTAGATATCTTTCTAACATCTAATTGCGTACGTTATTATATATATATATATATAATATATATATATATATATATATTCTCGCTGGAGCAATGCTTTGAAAGGTGTTATTCGAACAAATTGACCACACAGCTTGTTTTTTAAGCTATCACTCATTTTATCGGTCTCATTTGTCGAACTGCTAAATTACAAGGACATAAACTCACCAACACCGGTTGTTAAGCGGTGATGGGGGAAACACAGACACAAAGACACAACACATACACACACACACACACACACACACATATATATATATATATATATATATATATATAAATGTATGTATGTTTTTCCAGTGTTTACAAATATCACGGAAAAAAATAAACAGTTTCCAGGGTAGCAAAAATTCACACAAGTAACAAGGATATAGCACTCTATTTATAAAGGTAGAAATTTCAGGTTTAGGTGAAATGTTTTGTATAATATAGGTAAATAAATAAATGGAGTTAAACGCAGGTGTTATTCAAATTCTTTTACTTCCGACATATGTTTCGAAGTCAGCATTGGTATTATTCCAAAAGGAATAAAATGGTGTAAAACAATGCAATCTTTTCATCAGTGAAAGAAAGACACCAAACACATCAATAAGACATTTTAACGGTATGTGCTCACTGCGTATAATGATGAAAGGGAACGCTATCAAGTTTTTTTTTTTAAACTGTTAGTAGATATAACGTCAAAGGTAGTTTATAGAAAGAGAAGGAGGAGAAAGAAATTAGGAGAAAACTAATAGCGGAGTGATATAGAGCGATAGGTGAATTTAGAATACAGCTTGAAGGTATGGAAATAGGGATATTTTGTGGAAGTGCAATATAAGAAGACAAAGACGAATTTTATAGAATGGTAGAAATCACCTATAGGAACTAAAGGTATGTTTCTGCCAATGTTTGCAACGATAAGCCCGTTCTATAAACATGTTTATAAAGGGATTCTTTGAGAAAAGGATGAAAAAATATTTCACTATGATAAATATTTCACTATTTATAAGGTAAAGAAATGACTAGAAAATTCCATTCCAAATTAAATCGTTTATTATGATCTTTTAGATACCAGATTGATTTACTAAGCCCAGTATTGTTAAGTTTATTGATATGCCTAAATGTAGAGTAAAAATTAAATATTGTTTTGGAAAACTGAGATGAAGAACTACCTATATAAAAAAGACGTCAGAACCGGAAGTAATGTTACAGTATACCGCTATTCGTCTCGGTCCCCCATCATCTCCCCTGAAAGCCTCAACACCTTAAAGTCAGTCTTCACCAATTCGTCCCACGTTTCTTAGGTTCTCCTCTTCTACAGATTTCTTTCACGTTTAGCGATCGCATTTCTTTAATACAGCCGTCTTGTATATACAACCAAAATAGTTATGTGTAGCGAAAGATATCTCTGAAACTAATCAAAACATAAATTCTCATGGGTTTTATATAATTTTCCTTTCAGGTTTGTGAAACTACGGTCTAGCATCTCCAAATTATAAGAGAAACTTGACGTAATGAAGTGACAAGAGGAACTCCAAGAAGCAAACGAGCAAACATTTATAATTCATTGAATAATCTAATTTAAACCTTTTTGAAAAAATATGTAGAAATAGAGTCGCACACACCTATACACACATATGTATGTGTATGTGATCAAAATTCAAATACGATCTCATTAATAGAATTATCATGTTTCCCATTTTATTGTAAAAAAACAATCTGGGTGTGTTTTTATACCTAACACATAGAAACTATCATTTCTTATTAAAAGCTTGTGTCAAGTGCATATATTTATGTACTAAAATTCATAAACTTTTTTATTTACTTATTTACTTATCTATGTTATACATTGTGTAAATTAATGCATATGTATGTGTGTGTGTGTGTGTGAGAGAGAGAGAGACAGACAGACAGACAGAAGACGGAGTCTGCATGTGCGCCATAGTAAACGAACATTTCCTTTAAAATGTAAATCAGACGCAAAACCAGCACTCCTTGCGGTCTTTAGAAAACTAAAGTATATATAGCATGTTGCGCTTTGATTTAATATCGAAAATTTATACAAAGGACATTTACAGATACTGGCTTCAAAACAAATATATTCTACACTGTAATTATTGATTTCAAATATTTGCACAAAGCCAGCAATTTTAGAGTAGGGGTTAAGTCAATTACATCGACCCCAGTGTTCAACTGTTAATTATGCCATCCACCCCGAAAGGAACTCCGAACGTAAAGGCGGACGAAATGCCCCTTAAACCGGCGTGCTAACGATTCTGCCAGCTCGCTGTTTAATTCTATTCCGTAATTATTATTTCATATCTATACCAATAATATTTTGTTCCCACAAGTAGATAACTAAATATTTTAATTAGAATTTTTAAATACTGAGATTTTCAGGTGAAGATAGTAATTTGTAACATGCCCTCTGCATACAAAACAATGAAATATGCAAGAATTTCTAAAGTCTTCCGTGTGCTCTGAAGGAAATGCAATAAAGTGTAGCAAAAAGGAGCCAGTCTGAAAAATGGGATTTTACATAAACTTAGAAGTGAAAATAGCTCGAAATTTGAACATATATTTCATCTGACATTGTTAGCTAGAAAAACGAAATAAAATTTCCCTCTATAATTTTAAGCCAGTTATTTCCTATATATTTTTCATGGCACATACTTTTAAAAGAAAATTATCTTGCAATCGGGAAAACTAAGAGATCTGCTAGTTTTGCGAGATCTTCAGCTGAACGGTGAACAAGAAAAGGAAAGCCGAAACTTCCGTTTCCATTTTAAAATTACGGAGGATGTCGGAAAGGTTAGGTGGGAAGTGACGTAGATATATGTATGCATAAAGGCGGTGATCTGGAAGAAACGATAGCACGCCGTGCGAAATGCGTAGCCGTATTTCGTCTGCCGTTACTTTCTGAGTTCAATTTCCGCCGAGGTCGATTTTGCCTTTCATCATTTCGGGGGTCGATAAATTAAGTACCAGTTACGCACTGGGGTCGATGTAATCGACTTAATCCGCTTGTCTGTCCTTGTTTGTCCCCTCTATGTTTAGCCCTTTGTAGGTAATAAAGAAACAGATATATGTATGCATATACACATATAACGACATAAGCTATCTACTCCTGTGTTCATATTATGTATGTGTGTGTGTGTGTGTAGTTACGTACATGCAAACGTACATACAATCATACATACTGAAATGCAAACGCACATAATTTCCAACAGATAAAAACCACGATGTCACAAGAAGTACTGATTCATCCACACGCATGCATTTTAGGCGGTGATCTGACGTTAAAAAGTTAAATGCTTTATATTTCAACATCGTTTAGACTTCATTGTGATAATACTTATCAAAAGTTGTCTCGATCGACACCACTTGACAATAGAATAGGTCGTCACTCTTCGCATCGCCTTTGATAGATACACCTGAATAACTTCATTCAGGTGATTATTTTAGATTAATATCTCAGGTGGGTATAAATAGCACGAACATCACGACGATCGATGTAATGTTGGCAGCAAATATCCAGTATACGTTGCTTATCCAGAGATGGGAAACGGATTAATATTGTGCAGATTTCCTTTGGTTCTTAGCTTCAGACATATATCTATGAGATTTTATGATTATTTTGTGAGATTGCTGTCTTGGCTATTCACCAATGTTGTTATTTTTTTTCCAAATATTTTTCCTATTATGTTGCTATCTGAAACTATAATCACATGTCATGCTTCAATAAAACTCAGTCACATTTCTATCAACATACACTTATTTAAAATCATTGGAATCCACTTCTCTGTCTTTCTTGTTTGTTTCTACTTTCATTGCTCACCTAATAAACATCATTTACGATTGGATAAATATACATACACACACACAAACGTGCACACATATTTATACACACACACATATATATATACATATATATACATATATATATATATTATACATATATGTATGTATATATATATACATATATATATAAATTTATATATATATATACATATATGTATGTATATATATATATATATATATACATAATTTATATATATATATATATACATAAATTTATATATATATATATACATAAATTTATATTATATATATACATATACATAAATTTATATATATATATATATACATAAATATTTAGATATGTATATATATATTATATATATATTTACATATATATTATATATTTATATTTACATAAATATATATATATATATATATATATCTATATATATATAATATATATATATATATATATTATATATTATATATATATATATATAAATACAGTGTACATTTAAACACATAAGAGGTATCTGTCACAAGGTTCCTTGCACGCTAGAAAGAACAGTTAAATTCCAAACTTGCCTTCTAGCGTGCAAGGAACCCTATGATGGATACCGCTTATGTGTTAAAGGTACACTGTATATATATATATGAATAATATATAGTCTATTGACAAATTTTTTTACACACTGGTAATGGAAATTTCAAATATTTCTGATTACCCTTTGACATTATATATATATATATATATATATATATTATATATATATATATATATATATACATATATATATATATTATATATAATATATATATATATATATATATATTATATATATAATATATAATATATAATATATATATATATATATATATATATATATATATATAGGCGCAGGAGTGGCTGTGTGGTAAGTAGCTTGCTAACCAACCACATGGTTCCGGGTTCAGACCCACTGCGTGGCATCTTGGGCAAGTGTCTTCTGCTATAGCTCCAGGCCGACCAATGCCTTGTGAGTGGATTTGGTAGACGGAAACTGAAAGAAGACTGTCGTATATATGTATATATATATGTGTGTGTGTGTGTATGTTTGTGTGTCTGTGTTTGTCCCTCTAGCATTGCTTGACAACCGATGCTGGTGTGTTTAGCGGTTCGGCAAAAGAGACCGATAGAATAAGTACTGGGCTTACAAAGAATAAGTCACGGGGTCGATTTGCTCGACTAAAGGCGGTGCTCCAGCATGGCCGCAGTCAAATGACTGAAACAAGTAAAAGAGTAAAAGAGTAATATGCATGTATGTGCGCGTGCGTGTGTGTGTGTGTGCATGCATTATACTTTCGCAAGATGCGAGGGTGAGATGGACTTCGAAGTTTCCGGTTCTTCCTCTTTATTTTGTGAGTTCAAATCATGCTGGTGCCAACTTTGAGTTTTATCGTTTGGACTCGACAACGTAAAGTACTTGTTAAGTACTACGTCAGTATCGTTGACCATCCCTCGCTCAAATTTCATGGTTTATAACGGTTGCCAAGAATAATTATCATGAAAATGAGGTCTATGATGCATTAACCTACGATAATTTCATGAGAGCATTGTCAATTTTTTAACAGTATCTAAGCCCATCAGAGTAAAAACAAAAAAGTTTCTCTGTAAGACTATAAAGATATACCAAGTGAGAAGTGACAATAGTCTAAACCGGTCAACTATTCTATAACTAATCGCATACACGCAGACGCACGCACACATACATATATATATTTCATATTGAATATTATGTATATTAATATATATATAGGTAAATGTAAAAAAGCACAAACTGGGACAAGAACACAAAACATTTAGAAGGCGATACAAAAAAAAACGGACGGGACATTCGAAGCCTTCGATCTTCAGTCAAGAACCGGATCATCTTCGCAATTTCGGCTGATTAATCTTGAGATTGCTCCGACCTGGCCAGCCCCAAAGGAAAATCTAAGCCAAGCGCATTAGATTCCTTGGAAGAAAGCCACGATTGTATACAAAACAAGGACGGGAACGAATAAGAATACAAAAATACGTAAAATTAATAATGATAACACGAATAAGAATACGAAAATACGTAAAAACAATAATGATAATAATAATAACAAAAACAGGACGTTACAGACAGGCGTCTTTTCGACAGGACGGGTGAACTTGATATATATATATATATATTACATAAAATATATATACAGCAGGAGTGGCTGTATGGTAAGTAGCTTGCTTACCAACCACATGGTTCCAGGTTCACTCCAACTGCGTGGCACCATGGGCAAGTGTCTTCTACTATAGCCTCGGGCCGACCAAAGCCTTGTGAGTGGATTTGGTAGACGGAAACTGGAAGAAGCCCGTCGTATATTTGTATATATATGTATGTGTGTATATGTTTGTGTGTCTGTGTTTGTCCCCCCCACCATTGCTTCACAACCGATGCTGGTGTGTTTACGTCCCCGTAACTTAGCGGTTCAGCAAAAGAGACTGATAGAATAAGTACTAGGCTTACAAAGAATAAGTCCTGGGGTCGATTTACTCGACTAAAGACGGTGCTCCAGCATGGCCGCAGTCAAATGACTGAAACAAGTAAAAGAGTAAAAAGAGTATAAGCCATCCTATTTGTATTTTATTAGACTATATATTTTTACCTCCTGTGATTTTATGTGTATGCATTATTTTTATGTGTTTGTAGACCATAGTATATGATTAAATGTTTGAGGGTGGTGTTGTAATGTAAAGTCGTTAACCGAAATTTAATGTGTGTTCTATAAACAATGCTTCTTTATAATATATATAATATTTTACGTAAAATCTTTATACATAAAAGTCAAGTTGTGTATCTGTCTCCTACGATTTAGATTCCTAACTACTCCCACATTTTGCGGTGCAGTTTAACCAAAACCGGGTATCTTATAGTCGTGATTCATATCGAGACCTTCTGGGTATTAGCGCGCGTCTACGATGAGTCTACGATTAAAAAAGAAATTACCATCATATTTTTCCATTTTAATGCATTCTTTCGCTATTATATAGGGGAAGTAACTCTCTAAAAATGTCTACGATGAGTCAACGATTAAAAAAAATTTACCATAATTTTTTTTCCATTTTTAATGCAATTTTTTGCTGATTTTTGGCTATAACTCTCTAAAAATGCTTATATAGTTAATTCCCTTACAAACCCGAGCAACGCCGGGAGATACTGCTAGTACTATATAAATTTGTTAAAAAAGAAAGCTAAACACCAAGGCAAAAACTCTCAAGTCATATATGACTTGAGATATTATTAAAAATTATTGAGCAATTTTTAAAGTCTTACAGCTGTTTCAGGGATATTCCAAAAACGTGGAATATACCATCATTGGAGACAGATGGTGAGTAAGTGAGAGGGTATAGATTATGGAAACGATGAGAGATGTAAGAAAAGGAGAAAAAGGAAAAAAAATACATAGATGTTCACAGTTTAAGTTTCCGATAGTACAGGTGCTAATCTGTGAGCCTTTAGGTAGAATCCAATATGAATCCAGATAAGATAATATTCCTGATATTGTAGAAACATACTTCCATGTCAAAGATTCATAATGTAATATATAATATTTTACGTAAGATAAAGAATCCATATCCAGCATATATGAAACAAAACTTATGTCTTCCCCACGTAATCGCTATACAAAAGTAACAATTATGGTTAAAGAGTTTCCGTTGCCAACTATATACACATGCAGGTACTGTCACTTGAAGGTATTGTTCAATGCGCCACTTCTAAATCTTCTAAAATATTCATACATCTTTAAATTAGCGATAATTCAGTCTTGTATAACCCAGTCAAGTATAATAGGTGTAATAAAAACTCTACTCTTTACGTATAAACAATGTGGTTTGTTAGTGAATTGTATAGCGTTAAGCAATACAAATGGTACGTACTATAATCAATAATCATGGACACAATACAAAAGATTTTTTATTTCGCTTTAGATTCGGGAATGTGTGAGTCATAAAGAAAGAAATTCAAGTAATAAAGGAGTAAGCAGGAAAGATAGATTATGTGGGTATTTCTGTAACAACATTCTTTAGATGTATGATACACAAGTTGATACTTTCGCAGCAGAGAGTGAGCCTCTTGAATGGCGAATAAACGAACTAGTTGTAATCTTCTATTTTACTATTGTTAAGGGGTTTAGGTGAATTTGCGCACTTATTTTATATGGCACTGAACATGGAATATAACGCTCTATCTTCTTATATAGCTTTTATAATTTGTGGTGAAGATCACACACAGCAAAATTCTTATAGTCGTTTCACTTAGTAATGCTTTTCATTACGGATATTGTCCGATCAGGTTCATTTAAGGCGCTAGCCTTGACCATCACATTTTAACTTTATAGACATTCTACATAAAACTACACTATCCGGTCTGCAGAGGCGCAATGGCCCAGTGGTTAGGGCAGCGGACTCGCGGTCATAGGATCGCGGTTTCGATTCCCAGACCGGGCGTTGTGAGTGTTTATTGAGCGAAAACACCTAAAAAAGCTCCACGAGGCTCCGGCAGGGGATGGTGGTGATCCCTGCTGTACTCTTTCACCACAACTTTCTCTCACTCTTACTTCCTGTTTCTGTTGTACCTGTATTTCAAGGGGCCGGCCTTGTCACTCTCTGTGTCACGCTGAATATCCCCGAGAGCTACGTTAAGGGTGCGCGTGTCTGTGGACTGCTCAGCCACTTACACGTTAATTTCACGAGCAGGCTGTTCCGTTGATTCGGATCAACCGGAACCCTCATCGTCGTAACCGACGGAGTGCTTCCATCCATCCGGTCTGTCTTTAATTTTAAAGATGGAAAGGAATTCGTGACATGTTTGATTGCTATTGTGAAAGCGCCTGGCCTAGTGGTTAGGGTGTTACGTTCACGATCGTAAGACGGTGGTTTCGATTCCCGGACGCGAATTTTTTTCCCACGAGAGTTCCGGGGATCCATTTAGGAACTCATTTGCATACCCCAATCAGTGCTCAACTATCAAACTAACTTATGAACGTATAACAAGTGTTGGGCGATAAGTTAAGGTCACTGAAACTACTATGCTTCTTTTTCTCTTTTAATAATGTTTGTTGTTCTTGTTCTTGTTTCAACCATGGCTGCCTCTGCGTAGTTATTTACTCTTTACTCTTTACTCTCTTTTACTTGTTTCAGTCATTTGACTACAACCATGCTGGAGCACCGCCTTTAGTCGAGCAAATCGACCCCGGGACTTATTCTTTGTAAGCCCAGTACTTATTTTATCGGTCTCTTTTGCCGAACCACTAAGTAACGGGGACGTAAACACACCAGCATCGGTTGTCAAGCAATGCTAGGGGGACAAACACAGACACACACACATATACACACACACTTATATATATATACACATATACGACAGGCTTCTTTCAGTTTCCGTCTACCAAATCCACTCACAAGGCATTGGTCGGCCCGGGGCTATAGCAGAAGACACTTGCCCAAGATGCCACGCAGTGGGACTGAACCCGCAACCATGTGGTTGGTTAGTAAGCTACTTACCACACAGCCACTCCTGTACTTTGTAAAACAGTAAGGGGTTGCTAGCACATCACCTTCTACCCACATTTTTCCTATCCACGTCTTTAGCATATGGGACCCTAACAAAATCCAATAATAGATACAGATGCAAAGCTATCTAATTACTTGTCTCCTAAAATCAGGCCTATGTTGGCGATCGGTCAACTTACAACATCGTTCTTTGTCTTGAGTTTACTTGGTAGAGTATGTTTGTTATCTTGACAACAAGGTCAAGGTGAGCTCTGATTGGCTGTATGCAAATGAGTTCATTACTGGAGTCCGGAACTCACGTGGGGAAAAAATTTCACTTCCCGGACCGGGTGTTTGGGTGTGCTCTTGAGCAAAGTACTTCATTGCACGTCGTTTCAGTTCACTCAGTTGTAAATGAGTGACCTTGCCATGGATTGATATCTCGTTCAGAGGGAATATTGTGGTCTCGGTGACTTATACACCGTGGGAACTTAGCAACCGTCTCTGTCAGACCTACGACTCAACAGTACTTACTTTTACATTGGTTGCTATTTCTAGCAAGTCAAGCAATCACATAGAACGAATGTGTACATTCCACAGAATTTGCTGTGATTCGATGAGGATTGTTATCTGAATTTTAAGCAGTAAGTATTATCTTAGTATTAAAAATATCGTCCGTTAAATCACTGAGATAAAGATATGAGCTTAGGACAGATTACTAATCATTGAAGTCGACTCGGAGAAAAACCAACTAATGCATTTTACTTGGAGATGTTCTATCTGAAATCTTCCAAACAA
>NC_043002.1:97069612-97082112 GCF_006345805.1 Octopus sinensis
AAACGGTATAAAATTATGAAAGAAAACGCAAACGTTGTTGTGGTTTACACTATGATGTATATTTAGGATTTCAATTAAAATCTCGCTTATGCATCCACTGCCTGTTCGAAACCAAAGAACAAAGAATGCAAATATCAAAACCATCTCTTCTCTGCGTTTTCAGTTAATACACACACCAATAATCCTCATATCTTTTTTTGCTGACTCAGACTAGATACTATTTCCCCATACTGTTGGTGTGTTCTTTTCCCAGGAAACAATATTTAGTTTTAACGATTATATGTATGAGTAAATATATTGGTAGGACAAGATGAACATTGAAATTATGAATATGCGAGAGTTGATCGATAGCCAGGCTGCTGATTTGCGGGAGAAACGATGTACTTTAGTCATACTAAATGTCACTTTGTAAAATGCTCAATTTACTCATTTACAGCTTATATGAAATGAAATAGTAGAATCGTAGAACCGGGTATATATATTATATATATATATTATATATATATATATATATATATATATATATATATATATATATATATATATATATATATATATATATTATATATATATATATATAGATATATATATATATAAAACAAAGAACTGCATTTCATTTGAAAATTCTAAACGCCCTGGGCCAGGAACATTAAAGCCATAAATTGGTTTTCCGAAAAGAGAAATGGAATTCTACAACTCCAATTACCACTACCACCACAATCACTACTACTACTACTACTACTACTACTACTGTCACTACTATTACTACTACGACCAACAGTCTTCTACTGCTGCTGCTGCTGCTACTACCACAGCCAGTGAATTGCTGCTACAACACCAACCACCACCACCACGGTCACTACTACAACGACCAACAGTCGCTGCTACTACTGCTATTTCGGCAACTGATCATTTTCACAATTACAGCCAACGAATCTAGTCAACGCACAAGACAGCCATTATGTTCCCCCCACAAAACACCCCCATGTGGACTCTGTTGAGATTAGTAAGAAACAATTATGAACTTTTTTATTACACTTAACTTTTTAAAATATTTCTGATAAGGTTTCGTTTTTTCATGAAGAACCGAAACATGCAAAATCTCTAAGAAACTTAAAATGTATCTTATATAGTGGCGTTTCCAAACTTTTTAATAAATATATACCCACTCGTATGCCACCTACACTTTTTATAAATATATATATAGGTGAGAGAGTTGGTGTGTGAAAGAACGTGGTTGGATGTATAAAAAATAAAAAAGAGTGAAAAACACTACAGAAGGCTTGTGTTATAAGGTTAAAGAATATAATTAAGTCGTTATGTTAGAAAAATGCTAGAAAATTTTATGTATAGCAACATAGTTTTGGGAGAAATAACCGGTTTCGTATAGTCTTTTCAAATTTCTCAAATTTCTTTACCTATATCGTGTCATGTCTTCGTATGAAGTTAAGAGTTCCAGGCAGGAGAAGGTAATCAGGGATTTCTTCCGGTATAAGTGAGATAATCGCTTTATATTTTTTCTTTTTTCAATGAGATGAGTTTCCTTATATAAAAATGTTAGGATGGTTAAGTTTTGGTTTATATTTTTCATTAGAGAATGTTTCCATGTTTAATCTAATTTGTGTTGGTGTTTCAATAGCACATTGATAGTATGGAAAGATTAAAAATTGCAGTAGTAGTTGCTTTGCGCATTTCTCAATATGTTCACTAAAGGGTATCATTCTGTATTCTGGGAATGCAATCTGTTGTCGATGCACAGTGCATCTGCGTCTGAGCGATAATCCTGTGGACCATATATAGTGTTGGTGGCAGCCCGAGCATCTTATGACATAAATTAGGTTTTCTGAAGCACAAGTAAAATTAGATTTGATCTTGAATTTTTGTCCCTCTTTGAAGAGGAATTCTGATCCTGCTCAGTTTGGTCTACCATATTTTTTTTACTTTTGCATCCGTTATTTCAGAAAACAATTTTGCCTTTGTGAGGAACTTTTTTAGTGATTTAGGTTGTTTGTAGCTTTTAATGATTTTTAGAATTTCCTTTAATTTGGGGTCCTTATGAAGTATTGGTAAATTCTGGGTGATGATGGTGAAGGCTTCTTTGTTTCTGGGGTTGTATGTGGATATGTAAGGCAGAATTTTCGCGGAAGGTGTATTGCTATACTCTCTTTTACTCTTTTACTTGTTTCAGTCATTTGACTGCGGCCATGCTGGAGCACCACCTTTAATCGAGCAACTCGACACCGGGACTTATTCCTTTGTAAGCCCAGTACTTATTCTATCGGTCTCTTTTGCCGAACCGCTAAGTAACGGGGACATAAACACACCAGCATCGGTTGTCAAGCAATGCTAGGGGGACAAACACAGACACACAAACACACACACGCATATATATACATATATACGACGGGCTTCTTTCAGTTTCCGTCTACCAAATCCACTCACAAAGCTTTGGTCGGCCCGAGGCTATAGTAGAAGACACTTGCCCAAGGTGCCACGCAGTGGGAATGAACCCGGAACCATGTGGTTGGTAAACAAGCTACTTACCACACAGCCACTCCTGCGCTGAACTATTCTTAAAGTTTCTATGTCGATTTCTGTTGCACGTCTGATTCCATCCTCTATGAGTTGAACTGGGTAGTGTCTGTCAAATAAGGTGTTTTTGAGTTCTTACAGTCTAAAGTTCCTGGAATGTCCGCGATGCCTGGAATGTCAGGGATGTCTGAAATGTCGGGAATATCTGGAATGCCAGGAGTGTCAGGAATGTCTGGAATGTCTGGAATGTCAGGAATGCCTGGATGTCTGGCATGTCTGGAATGTCAGGAATGTTTGCAATGTCTGGAATATCTGGAATGTCACGAATGTCTGGAATGCCTGGAATGTCAGGAATGTCTGGACTGTCAGGAATATCTGGAATGTCAGACATTCCTGACATTTCAGACATTCCAGACATTCCAGACCGCGTGAGTACCGTTTGCGATTTTTTCCTCCGTCTTCTCTTCTTTGGATCTTTCCTTTTCCTATGTTTCTGACGAAGAGCTCCGCTCGAAACGTTAAACTCTCCTTCTTTCCTTCCTTCCTGATGTCCACTAATACTATATTTGTTCCACGTCCTCGCGTTGTTATGTTTCCTCTTTGTGTTTGCTTGTTTGGATTAAATTTATATATGTATATATATGTGTGTGTGTGTTTCTGTGTGTATGTGTGTGTGTATATATATATATGTATATGTATGTATATATATATATAGATATATATGTATATATATATATATATATATATATATATATATAATAGAAATATTAAAATAACTAAGTCTCTCTAAAAGAGAACAGCGGCAGCGTTCCCGGAAAATAATAGTTATCGCCATACTAATATGGCATTCTTATAAAAATAAGAAAAAAGCTGTCCGCTTATTAGCTCCATGAGGCCATCGCCTTAAGTTAGCTATTTGATACACAAACTGTATCCATATAACCTTCGAACAAGGGAGGTCAGTCGCTCCACACTACTTGACCGGCAGCTACAGACGCGTTTCGGAGTATTGCCCCTTTTCAATGCAGCGTAGCCAGCCAGTAGGTGTCGCTTCCGACAATCTCTGTTCGATGGTTTTATTTACCTAGTTTCGGTGGAATACATCCACTTGTTTTCAATAATAGAAATATTAAAACTCATGGAGCTAATAAGCGGACAGCTTTTTTCTTATTTTTATAAGAATGCCATATTAGTATGGCGATAACTATTATTTTCCGGGAACGCTGCCGCTGTTCTCTTTTAGAGAGACTTAGTTATTTTAATATTTCTATTATTGAAAACAAGTGGATGTATTCCACCGAAACTAGGTAAATAACACCATCGAACAGAGATTGTCGGAAGCGACACCTACTGGCTGGCTACGCTGCATTGAAAAGGGGCAATACTCCGAACGCGTCTGTAGCTGCCGGTCAAGTAGTGTGGAGCGACTGACCTCCCTTGTTCGAAGGTTATATGGATACAGTTTGTGTATCAAATAGCTAACTTAAGGCGATGGCCTCATGGAGCTAATAAGCGGACAGCTATTTTCTTATTTTTATAAGAATGCCATATTAGTATGGCGATAACTATTATTTTCCGGGAACGCTGCCGCTGTTCTCTTTTAGAGAGACTTAGTTATTTTAATATTTCTATTATTGAAAACAAGTGGATGTATTCCACCGAAACTAGGTAAATAAAACCATCGAACAGAGATTGTCGGAAGCGACACCTACTGGCTGGCTACGCTGCATTGAAAAGGGGCAATACTCCGAAACGCGTCTGTAGCTGCCGGTCAAGTAGTGTGGAGCGACTGACCTCCCTTGTTCGAAGGTTATATGGATACAGTTTGTGTATCAAATAGCTAACTTAAGGCGATGGCCTCATGGAGCTAATAAGCGGACAGCTTTTTTCTTATTTTTATAAGAATGCCATATTAGTATGGCGATAACTATTATTTTATATATATATATATACACACTTAAACAAGCACACAAAACGCACACATAATATACACGTAGGGTTTGGCAAAATTGGGTATACCGATGCTGTCTAAAACATTCACTCACAGTTCCCAGAAATCGCAAAACAGGCTTCTCCCCCGTGTACACTCACACACAAACGCATATACGCGCGCGCACATACGCAAAAATGCACACAGACATACACATGCACAAACGAACGCACACATACGCACGCACACGCACACACACGCGCACTCATGCACACACGCACGCACACACATACACACACACGTGCACACGCACACACACACACACATACACGAGTGCCTTTAACCACCAGGTCCGAAGGTTTGATACCACTGCACAGCACCATGACCTTGAGAAGAATATGAAAGAGATAAACAGGACAGACGCGTGACGAGCTGGCAGAGTAAATTAACACGTTGAATAAATTGGTTGGGGCATTACTACTTCCGGTTCTTTACGTTTTGAGTTCAAACTCTACCAAACTTAACGTCGCCTTTCATCCTTTAGGAGTCAATAAAATAAAAGTACCTATTTCTTTATTACCCACAAGGGGCTAAACATAGATGGACAAACAAAGACAGACATAGGTATTAAGTCGATTCCATCGACCCCAGTGCGTTACTGGTACTTAATTTATCGACCCCGAAAGGATGAACGGCAAAGTCGACCTCGGCGGAATTTGAACTCACAGCGTAACGACAGACGAAATACGGCTACTCATTTCGCCCGGGGTGCTAACGTTTCTGCCAGCTCGCCGCCTTATAAATAAAAGTACCTGTCATGTACTGGGCTCGATTTGTCCTTTTCACTCAAACTGTTAGCCTTGAATCCTGCCACCGCTCGGCGTCCTATTCATGGAGAATATTGTAATCCCGGTTAAGGGCTCAAAAAAATTTGTACGATGCTGAAGCGTAACGCTTATAGCGATCACTGTGCAATGACTAAGGAAAATAGTCTAATATTGGGGCACAGAACCCTCGACAGAAAAAAAGGTAGGAGTTACAATCCGCGTGGGACTCGAAACCACATCCCCTTGTTAACGCGATTAAGCGTGTTATCATTGGAAGCACTCCGTCGGTTCCGGTTGACCCGATCAACGGAACAGCCTGCTCGTGAAATTAACGTATAAGTGGCTGAGCACACCACAGACACGTGTACCCTTAACGTAGTTCTCGGGGATATTCAGCGTGACACAGAAAGTGACAAGGCTGGCCCTTTGAAATACAGGTACAACAGAAACAGGAAGTAAGAGTGAGAGAAAGTTGTGGTGAAAGAGTACAGCGGGGATCACCACCATCCCCTGCCGGAGCCTCGTGGAGCTTTAGGTGTTTTCGCTCAATAAACACTCACAACGCCCGGTCTGGGAATCGAAACCACGATCCTACGACCGCGAGTCCGCTGCCCTAACCACTACGCCATTGCGGCTCCACCGTGTTATCATTACACCAGCGAATTAACCTCCCTGTTTCTGTCAAATTTAAGAACTATATTAGTTCGTACTTGTTTTTGTAAACAAAACATTCCACGTTCTTTTGGTGAGAATGGTCTTGTTATACGGTGGCCGGTTTTACAATCTTGGAAATAATAATAATAATGTTATTTACATAAGTCTAAGACTTATAGCGATCACCGTGCAAATGACTAAGAAAAATAATCTAATAATGGGGCATATAAGCCCTCGACAGAAAAAAAGTAGGCTTTCTTATCTGCGAGGGACACGAACCCATATCCCTTTGTTAGCGCGTTGGTGTAATGGTAACACACTTATTCACTTAACAAAGGGATGTGGGTTCAAGTCTCACGCGGATAGCAAATCCTACTTTTTCTGTCGAGGGCTTATATGCACCATTATTAGACAATTTCCTTAGTCATTGCACGGTGATCGCTAAAAGATTTAGTCTTATGTAAATACCATTAATATTATTATTATTATTATTATTATTATTATTATTATTATTATTATTATTATTATTATTATTTACAGGATTGTAAAACCCGGCGCCGTATAACAAAACTATTCGCAATATCTATATGCATATATAAATACCTAACGATCAGATTATTGTAGTGGTTACTCCAGCTGTCTTCGTTTGATGTAATACCACCGATTAAACTCTTAATGCAGGGATGCCACTGGCTAACAAGGCACAACGATGTAGAAACAACGGGGATCCGAAGACAATTTCAGTAATGAATGAAATGGCTACAAAAATACATTCGTCGTGCAGAAGACGTTGTTCTCTACCAAAACACTACAGCGATTAGCGTATTCAAGTTCGAATCTACCGGAACGTATGCAAGTTATCGTTCGATTTTTTGCTATTCACCGTGCATATGATAACTTATTAATAATATATTTACTGCACCAATATATTGCAGCAGATTTTCAAAGTAATGCCTTTCCTGCACCTGCATTATTTCATGAGAATTTCTGATTTTCATTGTTACCATTGTTATCATTATATGATATTGTTTATAAAGACCCAGAAAGTTAACAAACAAAATATTATGAATAAAACTAATTTAAATTCTTGATCGAATGAGGGAGGCTCTATCCCTCTCATTAAATCAAATTTAATGCTTATTCTTATATGTCATCATGTGTTACGAAACAAATCAAAGTTAAACAAAACCAGTTCTATATCCCTGGTTCCTTGAATATGCCTATCTAAGTTTGGTACAAAGCCATCAATTTTACGAGAGGGGTAAGTCGATTACAACGGCCCCATTGCTCAGCTGCTACATATTGTATCGACCCCAGGGGGATAAACAACAAAGTTGACCATGGCAGAGTTTGAACTTAGAAAGTAAAGAGCCGAAAAAATATCGCGCAGGACACATCACATTGAAATCATCGGTTCTCATCCGCTGACCGAAGTTAAACAATGTTGAGTCTAGTTATTTAGATGAGTGAATATTTAGGAAACCTAAATACTTTAAGCAAAACCACTACTTTTCGGTTCCTTAAATAATACATCCAAGTTTGTTCAATAAAAGATTTGGAGCATTCAAGTAATGTTTGAGCCCCAATATGTGAAAGGGTATGTCTCCTTTACCAATGACGAGTAAAGGAATTACAAACTCGATACAATAACCGGCAAGTTTGATAGTAATTTGTGCTAAATATTTTACCATAGACAAACTAGCATAACAATGAAATGCGCAAACAAGTTAATTATAATTTCATCTGAGTGAGGTGGTTAATCGAGAGTCCTTTCAATATTACAATGATGCGTTTCCATTTTATGAGAATCAGTTATAGAAATAAGGATATGCAGCGGAAAGAACCTCTTTTCAGTACATAGAAAAGGACAGTCTTTAATCCCACCATTTGAACATCAGCCTCTTAGCCCGTAGTGTAGCCCTAGTTCCAAAAACCCATTTCCATTACAGATGCAGATGACGCCTTAAAAGTTGAGCAACTCCTTCAAAACAGGTAGCAATTGAAATCAGTCCTTGCTTATGAGCGTTCTCTAATGACCACAAGTTGGCAAAAGTGACCGATCTCATTAATTTTCACACGCTTATATTTCTTTCACCCGGAAGTGGGTGAGCTAGCAGAACTGTTAGCACGCCGGGCATAACGCTTAGCAGCATTTTGTCCGTCTTTACGTTCTGAGTTCAAATACTTCTGGAGTGGACTTTACTTCTCGTCCCTTTCGGGGTCGATAAAATAAGCACCAGTAGAACACTGGGATCGATGTAATCCTTACCCTCCCCCGAACTTGCTGGCCTTGTGCAAAAATTTGAAACCCATATTTCTTCCACCGAGTAGTTTAACAAGCAAAAGAGTCTAGAATATTTAGACATTATATAAAAAGAAATTCAATGAATGAAGTAAGTAGTATCTAAATAGTAACATTCTTGTGCAATTCGTTGCATGTTTACAATTGAAAGTTTTGTTGCAAGCATTGTATTTAGTATGAGAAAATTACTCTGTTTATAGTATACATATTCTGTGAATAACTTCGTAATTTTAATTTCCAATAAAAATTTATATTTGTTAAAATATATTTCTCAGGCATGTGATGTCAACGAAGATGATGAGAGAAGTTAGGAAAAGATTATGTCCCAATAAAAGACAGAACGAGAAAGTGGGATTCAATAAGAGATGCGAGAGGGAAAAACAGCTTCTAGAAATCGTGAGTCTACGAGCAACCGCACCTAGAAAACCATTTAAGTAAGAAATACCTATAAAATATTATAAACCTAACATTATCGGCTTACTTCGTTAGCATTAATTAATTGCCCAAGCATTTATACCTGTATTCACAGGCACAAATACACTTTCTGATAGTTAGACAAATAAACGTAATTATATAGGGTTATACAGTGCTATATACACACTGGCATTGGATATAAAATATAATTGATTGAAAGAACAGCAAGAAAGATAACAATAGAAATGAGCTTGGGAAAGCAAAATCAAACAAAACCGAGGTATATTTATACCATGAAGGGTTGGGAATGAATACATAGTAATTATTATTTCATAAGATGTGGTGCCCCAGCATGGCCGCAGCCTCAAAGCTAAAACGTATAAAAGAATAAAAGAATACACCCCAGCTTCCAATAAATCTACCTTCCATTCCACTTCATTGTTTGCTTTTCAAGTACACTTTCAGGGGATTAATATTATCCGACGAAAATCTCTACCAGTTAGATCGTATTTAATTCTCTGATTTTATTCCATATACCTCTAAACATATTATCGCCATCTCAATCGCAGCTATCAAATAGAATCATAACACTTTAGCACACGAGTTGCTGAATGCTATATTCATTAAATCATTGTTATGGTAACTACGAATAAAATATCCTTTCGTTCTACTTTGATTTTCCACAGCTAGCTTCTGTGTTTTTCCGTAGAAAAAGTGTTCACTAAATTCCTATTCTTCAACACAAGAACGAATGTTGTCCACATCCCGCCATTCTCATTTCACAAGGCCCTGTTCAAATTAATATTTCTTGGCAACAAGAATAGATAACACAATAGACAATATCCTGTAAAACAGTTGCTTGGAATTTCTGAAGTATGTGTTGGCTTTATTTAAACAAGAATGAAGATATATAAGCAATTTCATTGATTTTTGGCTTCAAATCTCACCAGCTTTTCTTTCCTGGAAGGGTTTATTCTGTTTTTAAAATGAATGCTCAGAGATACCGTAAGCTCTTATTCATCAGCCTAAATTGATTAAAAACGGCCAATAGAAAAATACACGCATAATATCAATAAATATTGAAAATTTATTGATAGGAAAATTAATAAAGTTTCCCGCAAACTAAAATTATCAAGTGTAATTAAATAACCTATGCTGTATGAGAATCATGATAGTCTGAAATGTTAGGGAGAAGATTATCTATGAATGGTTCTGCGTATTATGTGTGTAAATAATAGGCTTATGAGCGTGTATGTGTGTGTATTCAAGTACATGCATATACATATATATATATATATATATATATATATATATATATATATATATATATATATATATAGATAGATAGATAGATAGATACATACATACATACATACATACATACATATATATGTATATATGAATATGTACTCTACAGTAATAATAATAATAATAATAATAATAATAATAATAATAATAATAATAATAATAACAATAATGATAGTAATAATAATAACAATAATGATAATAATAATAACGTTATTAAACACACTATGCGTATGAGAGGGCTGATCAGTGTCAATACGAAATATCATTTTCATTTCGATTAAAGCAAAATAACATTTCGTAGAAATAATCGTTCTATTTACGGATATGCACTTGCATAGCAAGTGACTTGATTTGAGGTCGTGTGCTCGGAGCATATACATATGCATGTATATATATATATATATATATATATATATATTATATATATATATATATAATATATATAT
Organism: Octopus sinensis; assembly: GCF_006345805.1. NCBI lineage: Eukaryota > Metazoa > Mollusca > Cephalopoda > Octopoda > Octopodidae > Octopus > Octopus sinensis. The sequence goes on from NC_043002.1 coordinate 97,080,026, forward strand.
ATATATATATATAATATATATATATATATACATGCATATGTATATGTTCCGAGCACACGATCTCAAATCATACATATATGTATGTTTATATATTTATGTCTATATAATAATAATACCAGGGAATATAATTCCAAAACTTACAGGGAATAATTCAATTTAATAATTTTAAATTAAATTTCACTGTAATTAAACACAAGAGAATATGCTTCACCACGCGAACTCGCATAAGAATCTTGCAAGGCGAATTCACAATATAATATATATGTATATAACTTAGAGAAAAACCTTTATTAAACAATTCAATAATGAAAGATATTATTCACAGCATATAGAAAACATATAATATAAGAACCTTATTCTAAAAATAAATAAAGTACAATAAATAGTAAATAGTAGTAAAAAGACTACGCGCGTTTCGTGGCTATATTTTCAATAGATAACAATAATAAAATCAATTCGTAAAAACTAAAGATATCCCCATTAGAAGAGGATATTCCGGGGAGAGACGCTCTCTCCACTCCTTTTCTGCCTGGCACTGAGACCTTTATCTGATATCCTAAACAGTAGTGGATGTGGATACAATTGTTACGGCAAAGCAGTCAGCCATCTCTTATATATAGATAATATAAAACAGTATACTACAAATGATATACAACCGGAAACATTATTACAGGCAGTACATAGATTTACGAAAGAAATAAACATGAAATTTAGCTTAGAAAAATGTGCCAAAGCAACCTTGAAAAGAGGAAAATCGTTAAGAGTATCAATATCATACTAGACAGAGCAAATGAAATAAGAGAATTAGACCAAATAGTTAGGCATCAATGAACTGGATACGATGCAACACACACAAATGAAAGAGAAGATAAAAAAGAATACTATCGACGAGTTACATTAATATTGAAAACAGAGCTCAATGCGAAAAACAAGCTAATAGGTATCAATATTCTAGCCGTCCTACTTATAAATTACAGGTACAATATTATTAACTGGACCCTAAATGAATTAATCAAAATACACAGGAAAACAAGAAAGATAATGACAGGATTTAGGATGCGCCACCCAAACTCTGACATAGAAAGGCGATATATACAACATTTGGAAGTTGGTAGAGACCTTATAAAGTTAGAAAGCTATTGCAAAATAACCGCCATAGGACTACAGAAAAACCTACTTCAGAAGCAAAGTAAACTAATACAAATATCCACAAAACATGAACAAAACAAAAAACTTTCAGCCTTTAAGGAAGTGAACAAATACAAAAAAGAAAACGAAGAAACAACAAAGGGTTTAAAATAACTGAAATTCAAATTGGAACAGCAACGGATCATGATAAAACGATGGCAAGGAAAGCCCCTTCATTGTAAAAAATGGGTTAAACTAACCAGAAAAGAAATAGACAAAGCAAAATCCCAGCTATGGTTGAGAAGTTCAGGACTCAAAGCAGGGACTGAAGGATTTTTAATTGTAGCACAAGATAAAAGCCTTCCTACCAGACATTACCAAAAATATGTGATGAAAAGAAATACAAGTAACTGAAGGAAACGTGGAGATGGAAAAGAAGAAGCAATAAATCACATTGTCTCTGGCTGCCCAGTCCTAGCTAAGAAGGAATATATTCACAGACACGACAGAGTTGACACCTGTATACACTGGAAGCTATGCCAACACTATGGAATAACAACAGAAAAAAGATGGTATATGCACACACCAGAAAAGGTCGCAGAAAAGGAAAAAATAACCATACTCTAGGATATGCTAATATACACAAAGATAGAGAAATCAACACCAATAGTTCGGATATAGTTGCTTGAATTTGAATTGCCTTAAAGGCAAGCATTGTATCTATCTATCTATCTATCTATCTATCTATCTATCTATCTATCTATCTATCTATCTATATCTATATATCTATATCTATATATCTATATCTATCTATCTATCTATCAATCTATCTATCTATCTATCTATCTATCTATCTATCTATCTATCTATCTATCTATCTATCAATCTATCTATCTATCTATCTATCTATCTATCTATATATATATATATATATATATATATATATATATATATATACA
>NC_043002.1:97089612-97123645 GCF_006345805.1 Octopus sinensis
CGAAAAGACGAAAGGCAACGTAGACTTCGGCGGAATTTGAACTCTGAACGTAAAGAGGGGCGAAATGCAGTTGAGCATTTTGCCTGGCGTGCGAACGATTCTGCCAGCTCACCGCCTTACCTTCTGGAAAAAGAAAGATATGACTTCTCCCCTCGGTTGAAGGGCGATTGTAATAATGGAATTAGCAAAATAAGAATGTTTAATTGAACGTAAAGTGCATGTAACCGTTTAACGGTTAAGAATTGAAGACTTTAATTACTTAAGGGTTTCTTGACTGGAAACTGGATTTCTTTAAATGCAGCTGGGACATTCAGCGATTGGATATATGAGACAAAACTTTTACGATAAAGAAATTAGGATGCCAATGGACGATGTTGTTGGTAGAAGTAATCAGGTACGACCCAGTCATAGTGGCTGTTTGATTAGGTAACTCTGGTTTCCGGTTCAATCCTATTTGGCGACACGCTGAGCAAGTGTCCTCTACCATGGTCTAGGGCCGACAAATGTCTAGTGAATGAATTCGGTAGATGGAAACTGCGTTAAAGCTCATCATGTATATATGTGTGTGTGTGAAAGAGAGTATGTGTGTGTGTGAAAGAGAGTATGTGTGTGTGTGAGTCAGTGTTTATACCCCCACCCACCCAGCTTGACAACTGTTGTTGAATTTGTTTACGTTCCTATAACTTAGCAGTTCAGTAAAAGAAACCGAAAAAAATAAGTACCACACTTACAACTAAGTCCTGTGGGGTTTAATATATTTGACTAAGCCTTTGAAGGAGGTGCTCCAGCACGGCCGCAATCTAATAACTGAAATAAATAAAAGATAGATTATATTAATTCACATAAGAAACAATGAAAATAATCTGATTGATGAAAAGAATACACCCTGATGGTGTTGGCTCAGGTGATTGTAAAACTATAAATATACTGTTCCACAATTAAAACTATATATTTTTTGTCTACCCCTTTTTCTATACATGTAAATATAAACATTTCTTAGTAGCTTCCATTTACATATTTCTCGTTTTATGTTTGTATATACTTTATAAATAATACACAGATCGCTTTTTTAAAGTACTATGATGTTTGAAATTCCGCAGATAAATTTGTCAGCGGGTCGTGTAGCTTAATGGTAAAACACTCAGGCGGAGTTTTTGAGGGATATGGGTTTGAGTCCCATGGATGGTGGTTAACAAATATATCCACCTTGTAAGGGTAATTTCCCAGTATTTCTGTTCTTCTAACGGCAACTCTGCGTTCGAAAATTTCATCTTTTTGTTTGTATTGTACAATACACATATCGACGCTTCATATATTAATAATACTAATAAGCTGTTTGTTTACATTTATAAACATGGCTGATCTATAGAAGCTAAACTATTTAGCGTCTCATTTGGACGATGAAATTGTCAGCGTGCAGGTTAGGTTAACGGTAAAGTATCCAGCCGGAGTCATTGAGGGACATGGGTGCGACTCCCCTGCCTGGTTGTTGATAAATATTTCCTCTTGGTAAGTGTAATTTACCCAGTATTTCTGCTCTTGTAACAGCAACATTGCGTTCAAAAAATATCATATGCATATATATTTTTCGCCTACCCTTTTTTCTATACATATAAATATAAACATATATATGTATATTTATGTGTATGCACACACGCATATGCATATGCGTATATATATATATATATATATAACGTGACGTATTTTTGCCATTTCAATATGGCTAACCCTAAGGGTGGATGCTACTGTAGTTTTTAGCCCCAGGAGGACACACTCCTCCAGCTGGCCATAGACCATATTATCATATTATCATTATATATATATATATTATCATATTTATCATATTTATCATTATATATATATATATATATATATTATATATATATATATATATATATATATATATATATATAACTTCACATATATGTATGTATGTATATATGCACCAGAGCTGAACAAGAAACACCTGCAAATTTTTGATTGCAATATTTCTTTCTGAAAAAGCAAAATATTAAAAATATTAAAATATTAAAATATTGCTGGTGGAACATCTTTCCTTATAATTTAATTACTACGATGAAATAATAATAATTCCGACATTTAACAAGCATTTTCTTTGTATTTTCATTCTTTTACTTCAATGCTTGTTCTTTCACTCCATTCTTATTTCCCTCTTTCTTATTGTTTTTAACGTTTTTTTTGCAAATTTATTTTTCCTTCAGATAATATTAACCTAATAATATATCGAGCATTAAAATTCTCAGTGTTGTATTTCTGCGGCTAGTGGTTTTATCTGAGTAGCTTGTTGAAATTAAACCAATTGCCGAGTGCATTCGCACATTAACCATTCAAATACACATAGAAGTTTCAGCTAAATATTTATTATTTTAATGTCAACAAATTTCGTCGCACAATCTGCAACAGAGTCGATGACACGGTTACACTGCAGTTGTTGTAAGAAAAAGTTAGTGACATGTCGTTTGTAGTGTTAGGGACATTTTGGAACCAAATAGTAATTCTTTTGAATTTTGGCACAAGGCCAGAAATTGTGAGAGATAGGGGCGAGTTGACTGCATCAACCCAGGCTAGTACTGGATTTTATTGGCCTCGAAGAAATGAAGGTTACAATCGACCTCAGCAGAATATGAACACAAATGGTAGAGACTGAAAAAATGCTGGCTAGCGTATTGACCGGCTCGGTAACGGTCCAGGAAGATAGGGTAGCGCCTTTCTTCTTGAAATAATAATAATAATAATAATAATAATAATAATAATAATAATAATAATAATAATAATAATAACAACAACAACAACAATTGGCAAAATGTTGAACCTCAAGATTAAAACAATACCTGTTGTCATAGGTGCCCTAGGAATGAAAGCAAAAGGCACAGATTCCTACCTAGCTCAGATACCAGGAAACCCCAAAATGGCAGAAATTCAAAAGATAAAATACTGTCTATGTAATCTCAAATTTTAAAACAAACATAATTTTTTGATCCTTAAACATTCTCTAGAACAATACTACGTACAATACCAAATATATGACACCATAGGCATAACATCAACATGGACTTGTAACTTGTTGCCTCTTGATTTGGAGTCAAAAGTCAAACATATAATAATGATAATAATAATAATAATAATAATCTTTTTTCCTACTCTAAGCACAAGGCCCGAAATTTTGGGGGAGGGGGACAGTCGATTAGATCGACCCAAGTATGCAACTGCTACTTAAGTTATCAACCCCGAAAGGATGAAAGGCAAAGTCGAACTCGGCGGAATTTGAACCCACAACGTAATGACAGACGAAATACCTATTCTTTACCACCCACAAGGGGCTAAACACAGAGGGGACTAACAAGGACAGACAAACGGATTAAGTCGATTACAACGACCCCAGTGCGTAACTGGTAATTAATTTCTCGACCCCGAAGGGATGAAAGGCAAAGTCGACCTCGGCGGAATTTGAACTCACAACGCAAAGGCAGACGAAATACCTATTTCTTTATTACCCACAAGGGGCTAAACATAGAGGGGACAAACAAGGACAGGCATAGGTATTAAGTCGATTACAATCGACCCCAGTGCGTAACTGGTACTTAATTTATCGACCTCGAAAGGATGAAAGGCAAAGTCGACCTCGGCGGAATTTGAACTCAGAACGTAACATCAGACGAAATACCGCTAAGCATTTCGCCCGGTGTGCTAACGTTTCTGCCGGCACGTCGCCAATCGGTTGTCAATTGGTGGTAGATGGACAAATATAAAGTGGAACATACGTATACTCACACACACACACACACGCACACATACACACATACACACATACACACACACACTTATGTATATGTATGAGATTCCGTGTATCAAGTTCACTCCCAATGCATTAGTTGACCCCCGGGTAATAGTAGTAAACGCTCGACCCAGACGCTGCGCAGGGAAACTCAACATGAAACCATGTAGTTGCGAAACGATATTCTTAAGCATAGGCATAAACATTAATATTTTGAAACAGCTCGTACGAATTTCTAAAATGTGAGCATTCATTCAGACGCCAAAGACTTTTTTCTTCCTCCTTTCATCTGAACGGAGACATACGATCGGGAAACACTATCTCAGAGTAAGCATAAAGTGAGACGTGGACTGCGAACAAATATTTATACAATGGACTGCGCCGTATCCGATATCCATTTTATACGTAAATGTATAAAATCAATATGTGTGTGTGTGTGTGTGCGTGCGCGTATGACCATTACATATATATATAACATCACATATAATTATACATTTCAAATACTTACTAATATTTTTAGATAGATAGATAGATAGATAGATGAATAGATAGATAGATATATAGATAGATAGATAGATAGACAGATAGATAGATAGATAGATAGATAGATAGATAGATAGATAGATAGATAGATAGATAGATAGATGGATAGATAGATAGATAGATAGATAGATAGATAGATAGATAGGTAGATGGATGGATAGATAGATAGATAGATAGATAGATAGATAGATAGATAGATAGATAGATAGATAGATAGGCAGATAGATAGATAGATAGATAGATAGATAGATAGATAGATAGATAGATAAGTTTCTTTATTAGCCACACAGGGCTGCACACAGATGGGACAAGTTACAAGGCAGAGCTTTTCTTTTGGGGGATGAAAAAAACAGAAAACAAAAGAAACAAAAAAAAATGGGTGGCGTAGGTTTTCGATCAAGAGGGATCGTAAAAGGGAAGAAAAGAACAAAACAAAACAAACAAAAAAATAAAATAAAAAATAAAAAAGTAGAAATAAAAAAAGAAAAGGAAAAGGAACAAAAGAAAAGAGAAATGAAAAAAGAAGAAAAAAGGGGAAAAAAGGGGAAGAGGAAAAAAAACGATCAATAGGGATCGTGTATCACAGTGTTATGATATATGGTGTAAAGGGGAAAGCAAGTAAGGTTTATCCGTGGGAAGAAAAGCCTACGAAAAAGTCCACGGTAACCTTGGTCAATATTGTTATATGTTACCACATTTGTTTGCAAGTGGGTAACCCTCTGTTTTCAATTTCTGTGTTCATAGGATTATGCTCAAGGTGGCTTCGTCATTCATACGTGCCATCCTTGCTACATTCACCCATCTTTTTTTAAAACATTCGCTAGACAAAACTTGCCTCTCTACTCTCACTTTCCTTTTCAAGTGGTACTTGAAGAAGTTGATGAGAGATTGACCAGAGAGGAAAGTGTTTGGCTCCAATCCTTTCAGACGCGTCCACCAGATACATTCTTTCGCCATAGCCACAAGGATGATGAAAATAGCTCTTCCTTCCCGTTTGAAGGAAGGAGGCGTGACAATATTGACGATAGACTCAGCTGATAAACCGACTCGTCCCACACGTGACAGCAGTTGTTTGACATAAGCCCACAGGTCGGAAATTGTTGGACACTGCACGAGTGCGTGCAGAACGGTTTCGTCGCTCTGACCGCATCTCGGGCAGGTCGGCCCCGTGTTTCTCGAGCCGTGTCTGTAGAGCTTATCCCGAACGGGTAGCGCTTCTCGGTAGCACTGCCAGGCCAGGGATCTCTGGAAGTTGTCCATGGGCCCTGGCCCGAAAGTCGTCCCGAATAGGCGGGTCAGGTACTCCTCGTCGACGTCCAGGTTCGCCCCGAGCTCGTCGTCGTACCTCCCCTTCACTAATCCCCTATAGAAGATAGATAGATAGAGATAGATAGATAGATAGATAGATAGATAGATAGATAGATAGATAGATAGATAATTGAACCCTGTCTCAAAAATACTAGGGAAGCCACTTAGTACAAATCCTTCCATAACAATTCTCATTATAAAGCTTCTACGTGGCAGATATTTCGATATAAAATAGCTTGGAATATGTTTAAATGATTTTTAATGTTCCTCGGACTTATCTCTCTCTCTCTCTCTCCTTCTCTTCTCTCCTTCCCTTTCTCTCTCTCACTGTCTTTCTATCTGTCTCTCTGTTTGTCTCTCTTGTTAAAGTTGTTGAATAGACATATCTTCTTTATTTGCTACAATTTCCTGGCATTCTTGCAAATATCTTACTGGGTATATACAGCATTTTTATCCAAGACATAAACTCGTTAATATTTCCAATTACTTTGATAAAATGCCTTCAATTATTTGGCTTGACTTTCCACTCCTCACAATTCCTCATATGGTTGTTGTTGTCGTGTATAGGCTTAAATAAAACATTTGGAGCGTATTTCAGAAGAGCTCTTTGTATAAGGACGCCATAATATACGAACTGGGCGTAATTTATTTCACTCACATTTCATAACAATTTCTATGCATATTTGCTTGTATTATATGTGTGTATGAGTGTAACTATAAATGTGTATATATGCATGCATGTGTGTATGCGTGAGTGTGCGTGTGTATGGGCATAATAACGAATCTTACACTTGATTTAACTTCCACTTTACGATATCCCTAAAGATATTTTCATCAATGCTATAAAGTGTGATATTGATTTTCTGGAGTAAACTTTATGCAGTATGTTCGCGTTGGTCTATTTTGTTATATTCGTTTTCTTGAAAAAAAAGTTCGTAATGTGTATATCGATTAAATAAATAAGGTGATTAATTTTGACACGGACTACTTTCTTTTTTATTCTAGTCATATTAACAGCTAAATGTTTCAATGGTGAAACAAAAGTACATTCTAATTACGGAAATCCTACATTTTCGCTAGTTTTTTTTTTAATTATTGCACAAGATTTTATTGGAAAGTTTTGTATGGACTGAAGCTAATGTTAGAAATTTTTCAATGCAAAACTAGATATTTTAGAGTTTATTTTTAATGCTGCATCCGTGCTTAGATTTAAGAGCCAAGTTTTGTTCTTTGTACTTTTAATATGTTGGAGACGTGGTGTGTTGTTAGGGCAAGCAACCTCCACCTTCATAGGTTATTCGGAATCATTGAGTTTATTGCCCTCAATCTTACTCAAACTTTTCAGCAGGAAGTAGATTCTAGACGATAGATGCTCTGGCGAGGCAACACTGGGTGTAGTGGTGAGAAATGACTGAGCACAACGTGGGGAAAAGACATGAGTGAGTCATGAGTGCTTGAAAAGAGATGTCATCAATACAGCTTGTTCCGAAAAAAGATCATTGCAGTATAAAAGATAGAGAAAAGAGTTATACAGTTATAAGCCAAATCTGTGACATATCATTGAGTGATTTTAGCCTATTAATCGAGAGTTCTTCCTTTAAATTTGATCGAGGATGTCAGTGGGCTGCTGCAATATTGTCCCAGATATGAGAGTATTACTCCATTGTTGTCATCAGTAGCTGATAATGGAGCGACCGGATGGGCCCTAACTGAATGCTACTCAACTTTAAATGAGGTTTAACGATGCTTCTGTGAAATGAGATGTGTGCGCTTGAAGACGAAGAGATATTCACATCAGCAGGGAAACTGATCTCTGTGATGGTACGTAATTTTCTTTTCTCTCCTAAATCACTATATCAGGCCTGTTATGCTTGTACTAAGTAGAAGTTTTCATAGGAAAGCAATAAACCTTATGGTGATACTTATGCATGTATTCCAGTTCGATGGAATATATATATATATATATATATATATTATATATATATATATATATATATCACGTGATCACGTGACCGACCAGACCATCAGATGTTGTTACACATCGCTGGTCACAATGCGTTCGCATTGTTTTAGCCTTCGAATGACGCCACCCCGCTGGCTAAGCGAACAGGCTAATATATATGTATATATATATATATAACAAAGCGGAGTTGTGGGATACCGCACGAGTGGAATTATATACGAAAGAAGGTTTGAAAATGCAATTTAAAAGATATTTATTTACTTTACCGGTTTCACTCTTTGGAAAAAGATTGTCAAAAGTAACATGTAGAAGTTTGGTTGCGTTAATTATTGGTTGTTACAAATTGATACATTACATATATACAGTCTTTGGTAACAGGGACATGTTAAGGACATAAAAAAGTTCAACAAGTTCCTTAAAATATTGGGCACAAAAGATTACTACATAAATATTCGTTCTCAAGGACATGCTTAAGATATTTTCCAGAAGGAATTGATATTGGTATTGGAATTGTATCTGTATATTCAAACATGCATAGAATATTGGTTGACACAGAGTACTACAATCCATATAAATATACATTCTTTGGTGACAAGAGCATGTTGAGAATATAAAAAAGTTTACCAAGCTTATTGAAATAATGGGCACAAAAGATTACAACAAATATATTATACATTCTCAAGATAATTTCCAGAAGGAATTATTAAAAAAGTTCAATATACACGTACAGAATATTATGAGTTCAAAAAGATTTACATTATAATAGTAGTGAAGCTAAAACTGACCTGTCCGCTATGTGTGTATATGTGTGTCCGTTTGTGTGTGTGTGTATGTGTGTGGTTAATGTTTATTAGTGTGTTGCGTGTGCGTATATATATATATATATATATATATATATATATATATATATAAAGGGAAAGTTTACGAAAATAAACAAAAGACGAAGGCAGGTGGAGTACAAACAAACAAATGTATTAGTATAGCGCTCAGGAATAGAAAAAGTATTTTACGTTTCGAGCCTGCGCTCATCGACAGAAAGATACACAGAAAAAAAAAACAAAGAGAGAAACGAGGAGTGGAAATATATAGGAAGGGTATTTGGCGTTAGGAAGGGCATCCAGCCGTAGAAACACTGCCAGATCTGACTAGGCCTGATGAAGCCTTCTGGCTTCACAGACCCCAGTTGAACCGTCCAACCCATGCTAGCATGGAGAGCGGACGCTAAACGATGATCATGATGATGATGATGATGATATATATATATGAATAAAAGGAGGGAGAGAAAGAGATAGGTAGATAGATAGATAGGGTGAGTGAGAGAGAGAGACAATGAGAAATATGTGTAGAGAGATTATTCCATTCATTTCCGTCTTATCTAAGATGGTAAAACAATCTGTTGTGATTTAATACAAGGGGCTGGAACTAATAAAATAAGACCTATACTGGTTTGCCCTCCAATCGTGCTCTTTACTCATTTACTCTTTTACTTGTTTCAGTCATTTGATTGTGGCCATGCTGGAGCACCGCCTTTAGTCGAGCAAATCGACCCCAAGACTTATTCTTTGTAAGCCTAGTACTTATTCTATCGGTCTCTTTTGCCGAACCGCTAAGTTACGGGACACAAACACACCAGCATCGGTTGTCAAGCGATATTGGGGGGTGGGACAAACACAGTCACACAAACACAAACACACACACACACATACACACATATATATATACATATATACGATGGGCTTCTTTCGGTTTCCGTCTACCAAATCCACTCACAACCCTTAGGTAGGCCTGAGGCTACAGTAGAAGACACTTGCCCAAGGTGCCACGCAGTAGGACTGAACCCGGAACCATGTGGTTGGTAAGCAAGCCACTTACCACACAGCCACTCCTACGACTATGCAATTCTATATAATGCAGTTCTTTCGGCTATTAAAACCAATCGTAGCATTTGGTAATGAAAACCTCGGTTATCGCACATTTTCGCCGCTTTTGTTGACGGATGGCAACACCAGTTAAATTTGTGCGTGCTTTTTCCCGTCTGTATCTTTAATATTAGATAACATTATATCCGGTAAACTGGTTATGCTCGTGTCAGCGCTGAAACGCTTCGTCAAACCCTTCATCTGCATATCATACTCCAAGTGTTGGAGCAACTTGTATGAATGAACAGTTTTCAATAAATCATATGCGTTAAAGAAAACTGCTTGAGATATTAAAATTTTCTGACAAATTCAAATGAGAAGAGATTAGCCGAATAAAGTGACCTCACTATTTGAATGGCACTTCTCGATCTCCGAAGGATAAACGTAACTGTCGGCTTTGTTAAGATTTAAACTCAGAACATCCATACATAACTAAATTTAGCCAGACATTTTGTGTGACGCCCTGCTGATTCAGCCAGTACTATATTTTCTATTTCAGATATTAATAGCAAGCAGTTTTCCTTGTTATATAACGACTGTCTTACGCTATGGGTTGCTGCAACATTTGTTTTAGGCACACAGCTTGATGTCTGTAACCAAGCAGTTTCATAACTGCTGTTTTCCTTGCGTCAAAAAATTTCCCTGATGTATCATTGTGTAAACTGGCAGAGATACCCGGCGTTTCTCGGGATTAAAATGGCATAGTTTATAAATAATATATTACAATTATTTAGATTGCTAACCCCAAGAATCCGAGTTCGATTCAAGACAGGGACCTGAATAATAATAATAATAATATAATAATATAATAATAATAATAATAATAATAATAATATAATAATAATAATAATAATAATAATAATAATAATAATAATAGTAATAATAATAATAATAACATCGAAAAATACCTTAGGAATGAGAACCCAGGTTCGAAATTTCCCCCAAGACACCTGATGAAGGCTGGAGGGTATATCAGCCGAAACGTTTTGTTAACAACAAACAAGATGAGGACAAATATCCGTCAAATGTAAATAATGTAAATAATGTACATAATTCCTCACCTCTTAAATATAGAACTGAATATTACAGTTATGTTGAAACAGGTGATATGGGCAAGTGCAGCATTGAGTAAATGGAGTAAATGATAGGCTAATTCGAGTAAGCAATATGTTATACGTCCGATGGGCTAATTCGTCTAAGCAAGATGCTATGCGTCCGTTTGAAGTATTTCAAGCCCTGGCATGTCATGAAAAATTGGGGGTGGGGGTTATGTGATTTTGAACGCACCGAAAATTTGTCAGTGGATATACTCTCTTTTGCAGCAGTCGGCACACTGTGTCTAACACAACCCATCATCTGAAATGTTGGCACGTCCTTCGGGTTTGTTTTCTTACACCATTCATAAAGTAAATTTGGAGGAAGTGTGGTTGTTCGTTTGTGTGTAACAGGGAACCAATGAGGTGATAGACTTGCTTTTGAACTATAACGTCGGCATAAATTCATGTTTTTCTATCTTCTTAGATGCAGCAAACGATGTCATTTGTAATGCAAAGTTGTATTGTCTGATACGGTTCAGAAAATCCTTTGACTGGATGGAAGATCCATAAAACGTTGAGAAAGAGCTGGTAGTGCTGGCAATGTTACCTGACCGCCTGAGCAGCACATACCATTTGTTTCATTTGAAAATTTTAAAGCTCTACAGAAATGACAATTTTCATTTAGCACAGCAAATTGGACAGTTATCATTTTTATAAGAATGGGATGGATCATATCTGAAAACAGCTTCAGTAATTGTGAAGAACGAATTTGTATGTAGTCTGTTTCTGAGAGCTATTCTATTGAACATCTCTCTCTAATCATTAAAATATTGATTTAATGATCCAGCATTAAGTGCTGCAACATGCACTTGCTGATCTTGAGAAAATCTCATCTCGCTTCTCTCTTCAGACTCTCACCTTCGATTTTCTACAATCCTCCCTGCTTTATACTTGTTTCTGGAAGAGATTACGTCTTTTCTTTGCTGGCATATTTTTTTCAATAGTGTAAACAAAAATTATGAACATAGAAAGAAATTATACATTAATCCCTATTTTTGTAAGCTGTTGTATGCATGTAGTAGCTTTTTAATTTTGTTATATTCAGTATAAATAAACCAAATAGACGCACATGTATGAACTGCTAATTTAACGTTAAATGACACAATAATCATTATAGATAAATTTCTTAATATATATATTTTAACCACATATATTAAATGTTAATTTAAGGGAAAATATATAACTGTAAATACCTTGCAAGTATGCGATAATTATTAACTGATAATTGAAATGTACATGTGTATTTTTATATACCTTGGACCTGCAACTTCATTGTTTTTTTGTCAAGAGTTTAATCTCCAGCCGTTCTTTATGTCAGTCAAGACATTCACTGATACAATTCTGTTGTGGTGGCTTATTTTGTGTTTTTCCTGATGATTCCGTAAAAATTTGCTTGAAGAGAGCAGAAATTGAAAGAAGAGAAAGCGAAAAGGACAGAGAGAAAGAAAGTGAAAGATGTATGTACGTGTGTGTGTGTGTGTGTGTGTGTGTGTGTGTGTGTGTGTGTGTGTGTGTGTGTGTGCGTGTGTGAGAGAGAGATAAAGAGAGTGAGTAAAGGTGTGTGTCGTGATGATTGATGTCTTTTAAGGTACACACACACACATAGAAAATGTGACGCCATCGTATAAAAGGTTTACGATAGTTGATTTATGGAAAAAAAAAACGATAATGTTAAATTGTTGAAATGCAAATATGTGAATGGAAATTTATTCTAATTTGTAGCCGAAATAGTATTTTTGACACCCAATACGTCAAAATCGGTAAGTCGGTTTTGGAATGCACAAGTAATACACACACACACACACACACACACACACACACACACACATATATATATATATATATATACAAAGAGCAATAAAGATTCAAGTTAATTTTAAAAAATTTACTTGAATATGGTACCTAACTTAGATGCACCAAAAAAAACTATACTGATTTAACAATACAGTAATGTGGGGTGATTATAAGCGAGAAAGAAGCAACAAGAATGGATAGGTATTTAGTACTAAATACCTATCCATTCTTGTTGCTTCTTTCTCGCTTATATATATATATATATATATATATATATATAGGACAGACTTCTTTCAAACTGAAAGTATTATCTCACATTACAATAGAGACATAATACTGAAATAGTGTGTAGGAGATAAGAGATTGCTCTGGGCTTGCATTAGGCAAGAAGTTGAAAAGAGTTTGGCCCATAACACTGCATTTTATACATAGTAAGGCATGTGTAAAATTTGAATAAAATCGGTTGTGTAGTTCTCGAGTTTTAGGGATTCACACAGACAGGTAGACATGCTTATTTTTATATATGCAAGTTACCGCCCCTTGTGCCGTCTGACATGTTTGTTTATATTCACGAGTGCTCGTTTTCCGTGTTTTAATTTTTAGTATAAAATATTAAAAAATATATGTATCTTCCTAATTTTTTCCATACTTCATTTATTTTGGAGATATTTCGTATTTTTCCTATTTTTTAAATTAGAAATTAGGCGTCATATTCTTGGAGAGGTGCGCATCTAAAGAAGCGCCGAAAATTGTACGCGTACCGTTGCATAGACGTGGTGGGTTCAAATCCTAGGAGAATTCAGAGTAGTAGTCTATTTATTTTGGGGCGCGGAATTTCCAAGAAAAAATATTTTTAAAAAACCGTCCTAAGTCAAAGAGGGCGCACATGTCAAATTTTGTGAAACTCGGCTGAAAATTGAAGGAGTAGAAGTGGTTCACACAACACACAGACAAATTGCCTTTTAATATATAAAATACACACGAGAAATTCAAAAGTTAATCTAGAGGTTAGAGCATTGTACACAAAATCGAAAGGCCGTGGTGTCGAATTTTAGCCCGGGTAGTACGTTATACAAATACAACTCATTCTACCTCTTTCCTATTCACGCAGTTGTGAATAAGTGACCCTATAACGGACCGGTGTCCTGCTCAGGGTAGATATAATGATCTTGGTCACTTAGACGCGATGGAAACCGGTTAACCAGCCTTATGACTTCTGAACGCGATGCAATAATGTCCAGGGGATACATTGTATCGTGGTAGATATTAAAGCTTAAAATCTATGCAATAGAGAAGAATGCTGTCGCTTATATCTTAACTTTACGAGTAAAATATCTATGAGACCTTACTTTGGACATTCACCAACAAATTGGTAACATTATGTGTGCGTCATAAATCAATATGGACGGTGAGCTGATAAGTTCGTTAGCACACCGGACAAAATGCTGAGCGACATTTCCTCCGGTTCTTTACATTCTGAGTTCAAACTCTGCTTAGGTCAACATTACCTTTCATTCTTTCGAGCTCGAAAAGATAAGTACCAGTTGAGCTCTGGGGCCGATCTAATCGGCTATCCCCTTTCTCACAACAATTCAGGCCTTGTGGCTACAGTAGAAAGGGACATGTCTGTGTAATAATTTAATACGGTGAGCTCACATATTCCTTATCATATTGGACACAATGTTAAACGGAATATCTTCCTACGCTTAAGATCAAAATCAATCTGCGGTTAGTTGTACCTTTCATTCCTTCGGAGTCGATAAAATAAAATACTTTTCCAGTACCCTCGCGCAATGTAATCAGCTTGCACCCTCCTCTCAATATTGCTGGCCTTAAAACCCTGCAATGAACCGACGTTCAGGGTGAAAATTCTGATCATGGTCACTTAGACATAATAGAACCGAGTAACCAGCCTTATGTGTCTAAGGCTCGAGAAAAAATATTAATTTTTGAATTCCCGAGATGGAATAATATTACGTAACAACTAGTGAAGAGTCTATTATTGCAGTGACCGTCACATGCACAGTGAAAAAAATTAAGATTGAAAATTGTTACTAGGGCCAAGTTATAATCCCACTTTCAGACTATATAACTGGCTAGTGT
The DNA here is from genome assembly GCF_006345805.1 of Octopus sinensis. NCBI lineage: Eukaryota > Metazoa > Mollusca > Cephalopoda > Octopoda > Octopodidae > Octopus > Octopus sinensis. The sequence goes on from NC_043002.1 coordinate 97,104,136, forward strand.
AACATTAATGGCGAGATGATATCCTTTTTTGATTTTGTTTTTGCTAAAGCATGTTACTAACGATTAAATTTAAGCAAAAAAAACTTAGGACTTTTTGTTTATACAGTAGAATGGGATTAGTTTAACATAGTATGTTAATGGCAGTTTTAATGAACTGTGAAGGAGGAAATATAAGCCGATACTCGTTAAAATGTATGGATATATGCAATAATTTTCAAATTCCTTTAAAATATCATAAACTATTTCTTTGTTTTATCTACACAAATTTCACATTTTAATGATGAACACAAAGAGAAACAAGGAAAAATCAGCAATGCAAGATAAATTCATTCGTTTTCTCACATTTAAAAAAAAAATCATGATATCAATTTTCAATGCTATTTGAATTTAAGTATTATGCAAGTGTTTCATGGGGTTTTTTGTGGGGAATGATGTTGCCAGCTTTTACAAGTTTTGTTGACGGGTTTTGAAATTTGAATAAATCCTTACCTTCGGATGATGGAATCCTAAGTAGAAAGCAACGAAAGAATTTTTCTAACAACCCAATCCTACTCTACTATCCTAGTCTCGAGATGACTCATTACGATAAATCCTGAATTAGATAAGTGTGTCTCGATGTTGTTCTTATAGATGCGTTCTTCTCACAGTAGAAAATCTACTTCACACTTAAAACATCTGATAATTAGTACCCGTAATTAGCCATCATTTCGACGTATGATTATTTAAGTTAGATTCTTTGGTTTTTTTTTTTCAATACAAACAACCTTTCAATCTGTTCATTTTTTCTTCTAACGGTAAATTAGATTCTTAAAATAGCAGCGCACACTATGTTAGAATGCTTTATTAATTAAAAATTGGATCAGAATTTCTAGCATAATTCATTCTCTGGGGCTATATTAAGCTGCTGAGGTTAGAATTAGGCCAAAAAACATCCATAGGAGATTACTTGCGTACTTTAAAGATGAATGAAAGTTTCTTTCTTTCTTCTCCCATCATATAATTATTTCTAGTTAGTATTTTAATATTACTTGCTTTAAATATGTGAACACTAAAATATCCACTGATTTTTATGTTTTGATTTGTTTTTCAAACTCATCTGAATTATTCAATAAATTTGTTGTGGCATAACAGCATGTAATTAACATTTTGAACAAAAGACTCAAAATCTTTCTGTTAGCAATGTTAATTGTATTCCCAATTAAATGAATGCATTATGTAAAATCAAATTCAGATGCCAAATTACAAAGATGTAAGTTTAAGGTAATTAAGGAATGGTGTTTTATACTAATACAATTTAATTTTTGTTCTGGCTTTTATTCAATCATTCTTCGATCTTAATATGATTAATAAAATGCTTTAGATTTCTATTAAATTGTCATAAATATTGGGTTAAAATTTAATCATTTAACCGTTAAACGACTTTAGAAGAACCAATGAGGGAGGCTACATGGTCATTCCATTTGTTAGATATAGCAGTCAAATTTACTTTGGTTCATTTTAGATAAGTACATACTGGAGAATGATATTTTAAGTTCCCTAAACATGAGAAAACGACAGGATGGTCATAACTGGAGTGCCTTTGACCACAAGTCTGCTAACTAGATGCTAAACAATAGCAATAAAACAATTACTTCAACAGTGTTTCGGTGAGTGTCTCTATGCAGACTCTAGACTTGCTAGAATTAGCAGTCAAATCTTCTTCAAATCACATCCTACTGACCTAAATGCGTAACAAAAAATATGCATTCTATAATGTGGACCTATGTACCCTTAATATATGTCTGCTCAATCACAAGTTTAATAATCTTAGACTGAAGAATGAATATTGGTTTCAAATTTTGACACAACGCAAACAGTTTCTGAACAGCAGGAAAGTCAATTAAGTTGACCCCCACCCCGTGTTAAACTGGTACTATTTTATCGATTCCGAAATATTAGAGGAAAAGCCGACATCAGCGGAGTTTAGACTCAGATCATGAAGACGAACAAAATGCCGCCAAGCATTGTGTTCAGCGTGCTAAAGAGTCTGTTAGGTCGCCGTCTTAATGAAATATGGGACACTTCACGAATTTGCATCATCTTTGTGCAAGGGCTATGCTAATCTGCTCTGAATCCTTCCGATTCCAGAATATGCTCTGCTGAAAAATAAATATTGATTTCAGATTTGGCACAAGGCCAGAAATTTCGAGGAAGGAGTCGAGTCGATTACATCGACGCAAGTGTTCCAACTGGTACTTCTTTTATCGACATCGAAAGGATGAGAGGCGAAGTTGACTTCGGCGGAATTTGAACTCTGAACGTAACGCCAGACGAAATACCTGTAAGCATTTTGTCTGTTGTGCTAACGATTCTGCCATCTTGACGCCTTTAGCTGAAAAATGAATATTAAAATCATATCAGTAAGAAAACATGTATAATTATACTTGAAGGTAGTTGAAAATATTTGACTACTACTACTACTACTACTACTACTACTACTACTACTACTACTAATACTAATACTACTACTACTAGTACTACTACTACTACTACTGCTGCTGCTGCTGCTGCTGCCACTACTATTACTTCTACTACTACTGATGTTGCTTCTGTTGCTACAATAAACCAAAGTTAATTAGACTAAACTCAAATTTCCTAACTCGACGATACTGTAAAACTAAAGTGTGTTAACAGTTTCCAGCGCATAATTTGTTTCACAACCAGAGAAACAACTGACTATCCTACCTCCGATAACAAAATCCGGTCTATTGGCGAAATAGTTCGATCAGTGTGAACAGTTAAGCCCCATAGAACTGTAATATCTTCATTCTCCACTTCAGCACGCTTATATCTCCCACGTCCAATATTATCTGAATTCTGAGAAAAACATTATGCAAGAGTTTTATGGCATGTTTGTAGCTTTAGCTTTCCTTTACCACTTTTGTCGATTGCTTTTGAAATTTGAATAAATTATACCTTCGGACAGTGGAGTCCCGACAAAACATATCTGTTCATAGGCATTTAAACCCTAACAGACTGCAACAATTTTGTACAAATATTTGTAAAAGCAAATACAAGGACCTTGAAACAGAAGTTTCATAAATGTTCCATCAAAATCGACAATTGTATCCGTAATCATCAAAGCTTTAGTGATAAAAAAGAAATGGCACTCTTAACCGCTAAGCCGGTTAGCTAGACATCTTAACGTTTCAGAACTCAAATAAATTGTCCTCTTGAGAGTTGCCCAGTCCTAAGAAAAACATTATCAGTTTGAGAATACTTGATTCTCATAAAGTGTTTCAAAATCGAGAATATTACAAATTTAACAGATGCTTAGTTCCCTAATCGTCTCCTTTCCCAACAAAAATATCGATGCTAATCTGCAATAAAACTTCAACTTGCTGTAACTTGAGGTCTCTGAGCGAGATTTGGAATAGCTCGAGTGAATCAAAGAATCAATATACGGAAACAACGAAAATAGCAACAACAATAATAATTTTTTACTTTATTAGACACAAGATCCAAAACATTTAAAACATGTCACAAAGAGATACGAGATATTTTAGTATGAAAATACTATATATATATATATATATATACTATTAATATTAATATTATTATTATAATCATCATCCTCATCATTATTATTATTATTAAATAATAAATCAAATGGTATACACTTAAGAGCTTACCGGTAAAACACGTTCACTTTCGTAGTGTTTGTTTGGTATTTGAAAAATGAGAGAGACGTGAAGATGGTAGATACGAGAAAGGTTATAGATCACTAGAATTGTTTCGACCCATCTAGCACCGAAACCTCACGGGTGGGATACTGAGCAATTGGTTTAGGAGTATCCGTCGGTGTAGATGTGTCTCTTCTGTTGATTACATGATGTATCTCGTTAAAATAACGTCTGTTCTGCAAGTTTTCCTTTCGGCATGTGTATAGAAAAGCAGCAAATTAAGGAATACATATAGAAGATCAATAAAAGTCAGATGCAAAGAGAAACACATACAAATAGAAATAAAAATATCAAATGTAACCTTTAGAAGATATACATGTATAAACGCCCTCGCTTAGGTTGTATGGTGCACGTACATTCACTCGTACAAGCTTGCACAAATTTATAAGTGTAGCACAGGCGTTGTTTGGCGCACATACGTTCACACAGCGAATTAGATAAATACTTTGTGTTTATAAGAATGGGTTGGTTACATTTAATTCATCCATACTGCAAAGTAAATTATGGCTATTAATTTGGTTAAGGAATACTCAGATTCATTCTCACTGCACTGTGCGAAAGTGCATTTATAAGCATACAGACATCTTGACAAGCTTTCAGAAATCGTAATAATGACCATCTCAGTGGTCCACATAAAAGACGGATTCCTGGGAGCTTAGTCTGCATATCCTGCAAAGGGTATATACGGTTGTACATGCCTAATTATGGAACAAGTTACATCACATTTCATTTGTTCCCCCTTAGGTCGTCACACAACGTCAACCAAAGACGTCGAATGGCTCTTGTTGATGTTCTTGAAGCTGGCGAGATGATTGCGATAATGATTCTTGAATGAATCAACTGTTGCCTCAGTGTAAACGTAGGGTCCTTCCCTTTTGTGTACGGTGCATTTATATACAAGATTCATACTCATACAGAGGGTCATCACTGGGCATTTTGTTTGTTATCTGCATGAGCATTTATTAGATTTAGTAGTGTGTGTGCCAGTGCTGACTTCAATTTCTCACGTTGTTACCATGTCGGCTCTGTCACTATTATTTGTACTATCAAGATGTAGCCGTAGCGGTTACTTTTCATTCTGGTTGGTATTTCCTTTCATTAGATTTTGATGTATATATTTGCAGCCTTTTCTGTTTATCGAGGCGAGAGTAGTTGGCCCATAAGATATAGTTCCAAGAGATGGGTCACTGAACTGTTGGTTCATTTTACTGTTATTAACGGGGTGTATATGTGGCTCTAAATTAGCGCTTGATTCCTTCATAATGTGTTTATAGAAAATAGCATGATATCTATTTGATTTTGGGAATTTTGTCTAAAGCGACAAAACATATCCTAGCGATCCTCGTTGAAACATTACAACCGTGGATTTGGTTGTACCAGAGTACATCATGATTCTCATATATATATATATATATATTTCTCTCCTTTTTCTCTCCTTGTTTCTCCCCTTTTTTCTGTGTCTCTTTCTGTAGAAGAGCGTAGACTCGAAACGTAAAAGACTTTGTCTATTCCTGAGCGTTATACTAATACATCTGTTTGTTTTGTATACCACCAGTCTTCGTCTTTTGTTTTTCTAGTAAACTCTCCCTATATATATATATATAATATATATATATATATATATATATATATATTATATATATATATATATATATATATATATATATATATATATATATGTGTGTGTGTGTGTGTGTGTGTGTGTGTGTGTGTGTGTAGAAAGTTGAAAAGGAACACACGGGTTAATATATAGAGGTAGAAAATGCTAAATTGATTCTATAAAAATCATTTCAATACCGGTTTCAGTCATTGAGACTTTTTCAACTGTAAGTATGGAAAACAATTAAATTTTGGAAAAATTAAAAGAAAACATTTTAAAAGAATATTTGTATAGTATTCAAATACAAGAGGCATTTTCCTTATTTCTGCCTGTTACTGTCTTTCTTGCTTACTCTTGTGTAAACAAGAGAGACAGAGACAGGCAGAAACAAGGAAAATGCCCCTTGTATTTGAATACTATATAAATATTGTCTTAAAAACTTTTCTTTTAATTATTAGCGTATCCGCGTCAGTTGAGAGAGGACAAGCTTATTTGTTACTGCATTATGTCGAATAATTTGTGATAAATTGTCGAGTAAATCGTAATAATGAAATGAAACAAAATGATGATATTTAAAAGCATTTAATACGTATGTTTCAGATCTTCAGTTAATAATACATTTTGGTATTTTGATCTATATTAACTGAAGATGATGTGGCGAAAGTGGAATATTTCTAATTACATATGTCACAGATCTAAAACGCATGTATTAAATTATACGATAAACATATACATAGATAATACACACATACATAATATATAGATAATATATAGATAATATATAGATAATATAGAGATAATACACACATACATACACACGCGCGCGCGCACACACACACACACTCACACACACACACACACACGCACACATATATATATATATATAAAAGGTGGATGCAGTCAAATGACTGAAACAAGTAAATGAATAAAAGAATATATATATGAATGTATGTGTGTGTATGCATGCGTACATGTATGTACGTATGTTTGTATGCATGTATTTATGTATGTGTATGTATTTTTTCTTTAATTTAAAGAAATTAAAGAAAAATATATATATACAGAAATATATATATATGTGTGTGTATGTATATATGCTATCAGTTAACGGTTTATAGCAGTCATCTCAACATTTATTCTAATCGGTATATCTTACTACCCCTGAAGAGATTCATCTTATAATGATTTTAATTTTATAAATTAATTATCTAAAGTTTACAGAATCGAAACAGCTCTCAGAGCTGTTGTCATATTTTATGATTAATAAATAATATTTAATTAATTACCTCGCCATTTCCTCTTTATTCTTTAACTATATAAATATGTAAACCACGGCTTATATGGGTACCATATAGTTCAACTTTCTATGGATTGCTAACTAACCAGTATTTTCATTGGATTTATTATCCCTTAATGTGGTTTATAACCTTTACTTGAATTTATTGTATATATATATATATATGATGATAATGATGATGATGATGAAGATTGCTTTATCTTGAGAGATGATACCCGTCCCTTCAACGCACATCACACACCATCACACAGCACAATCACTCCGTTCATAAGCCCTTAGGTGACTTTTAAGAGAAGCTGCTGACTGACAGGGTCTAAAACACAAGTGACAGGTATTATTCAAGTTTCTTCTTTATCTTTGCAATTTGGAATCTGATTCTGAAGGAATATTTTTGTGACTTAGCATATGTCTTTTTTTCCAGATATTGTCTTTTCCAGATATTGTCTATTACGCAAAAGTGTCGCAGGTCCAAAACATTGCACTTTTCGAAAATGAAAAAAATAGCTTCACTACTCCATAGCAAAACCGTTGTACTACACTTTGACAATTGTTGTTATCTTGGCATCTGAAGCAGCTGGGAATACAATAGTTTGACCAAACGAACTGGCTCTTAGAAGCGAAAAAAGATATTTATTTCGTTATTTCCTACAGGGGCTAATCATAGAGGGTGCAAACAGCGCGTAACTGGTACTTTTTTAATCGACCCTAAAGTATTATAGGTAAAGTCGACATCGGCGGAATAAAAAAAAATGAATATTGAAAATTTCGCATTTCGCCAAATCTGGACATGCGACAGTTTAACATAATAGCAATAAAAGATACATATATAGATACATACACACACACACAACACACACACATATATATATATATATATATATATATATATATATATACACGACGGGCTTCTTTCAGTTTCCGTCTACCAAATCCACTCACAAGGCTTCGGTCGATCTGAAGCTATAGTAGAGAAAACACTTGCCCAAGGTGACACGCAGTGCGACTGAACCGGAACTATGTGGTTGGTAAACAAGCTACTTACTACATAGACAATCGTGTGCCTATAGATATATATATAATAATATATATATATATATATATATTATAGTATCAATAATAATATAGGGTGAAATCAATTAATTTGGAGTAATCATAATTTCACCAAGTAGATTTCGGCATGTAAAAGCCCCATTCGAGGAACGTTTAAGTAATACTAAGTATTAAGGGTTTAGCAACGATTTGCCAATACACAATTATCTATAATTGTAGAGTCCTACGCTGAGGAGAAAAGTAGTCGGGTAAGACATAATTATTTAATTTTTATGCTCTCCTACGACTTAATTTCGAAACGTATATAATATATATAATATTATATATATATATATATATATATATATATATATATATATATATATATATATATAATATGCTGAATTCAATTTGTAAAGCATATATTTTTGTTTGTTGTTTTCTAAACTAAAGCCTGAAACTCGCGTGCTGATTTTTAGCCCTGTTTTATCTGAAGGTATTGGTAGCATGAAACTCAGTCACGAGACAAAATTAAGCAATAGTTGCGATAAAACGACATAACGACAGGAGTGGCTGTGTGGTAAGTAGCTTGCTAACCAACCACATGGTTCCGGGTTCAGTCCCACTGCGTGGCATCTTGGGCAAGTGTCTTCTGCTATAGCCCCGGGCCGACCAATGCCTTGTGAGTGGATTTGGTAGACGGAAACTGAAAGTAGCCTGTCGTATATATGTATATATATATGTATGTGTGTGTGTTTGTCCCCCTAGCATTGCTTGACAATCGATGCTGGTGTGTTTACGTCTCCGTCACTTAGCGGTTCGGCAAAAGAGACCGATAGAATAAGTACTGGGCTTACAAAGAATAAGTCCCGGGGTTGATTTGCTCGACTAAAGGCGGTGCTCCAGCACGGCCGCAGTCAAATGACTGAAACAAGTAAAAGAGTAAAGAGTAACTCTTACAACATATATTGGGCACTCTCTTCTCGATCATTCAACATAAAGCAACACACATATCCATGCATAATCTCTCGCACACACACACACACATACATACATGTGTGTGTGTGTCCATAATTAGAGGTTGGTAGCAGCAGCATCCACAATTTTCCTCATTTATTAATACATAAATTAAATAAAATCATATGAATTTGTTATGCTTTCGATAAATAGCACTAAAAAAGATGCTGATAATCATCAATTGATCCGAAAACGTTCGTCCACTGAGGATCATTGCACCAATGATATCGGGAACGTCGTCCCAACTGATTTTCATTAATGTATGATTAAAATAAATAACAAATATATAACCTACAAAAAATTATACATTTGTTTGGAAAACTTTTATTTTTACGTATTTTTTTAAACATGATTGTATTCATTTAAAATATTTTTTTCCAAATGAATTATTTGTCTAATTAGGAAAAATGTGCAATGTCTATTCCGGTGGTGGGGATATAGAATGTCCTTAACTCTCCCCAAAATATATAGAAAGTATAAGAATCTGTACAATAGCCAAAGTCCGGAGCCAAGAGGACGTGAGCACCCCGTTAGACACTTCAGTTAACTAAGTTCGAAATTATGACCTAGGAATTCAAGTAACTCAAGCGATATAGCGTCATATATATATGCATATATATATATATATATATATATATATATATATATATATATATATATAATATATATATATATATATATATAAAGAAAGAATGGAGTCGAACGAAGATGTTAACAAAATTCCTCAAATTCTGCACATGACCCCAGAGTTTCTACCTTGACAGGTCGCTTCAACCGTGTTTCTGACGTGAATTGCTACCCAGGTTTCGGTTAAACGATTTTCCATGCTGACGATAAAACTAGGATAATTCATTCACCTACTTATATATGTATATATGTATGTACGTATGTCATTATGCAGTTTATTTCAACATTTCTTGCCAATAGACGAAAAACCGGTTTCTAACCTAGATCCAAGGCTCCTTCATTAGAATTTCAACATCAGCAACAGGGTACATTTATATGTATGTATGTATCTATGTATGTGAAGATTTGTATGTTTATGTATGTATTCCCATGCATATATTTGCATATCAAGACATGCTCATATATATTTAATTGATAAACTTCTGGAAAGTTTTACAGATTTTTACAGTTCCAGTGATTGCTTGGATATGTAGTCTTCAAATTCGCTTTCTCATTTCTGGCTTTGAGAAACGTCACTTTTCAAGACTGGCATTTAGGTAGTGTGTTACATATCCCAGGGCTCCAATAATTACAGGTATAAACCTGAACTTATAATCTGAATAGACTAACTGCAGATTTCTCAATAGTTCAGCACAAGTGTTCTCTTTTTCACTGATCTTCAACTTCATGTTCATATCCGCTGGGCAGCTAAATTACACGACTGTGCACAGTTTCTCTTCTTTATTCCAAATCATTATATCAGGTCTTTTGTGCTTACATCTTATTGAGGTCTTCACTAGTATTCCTTTTTTTTATGAGTGGCTGTGGCTTCTTATGTATGAAAGTATGTATGTATTATGTATGTATGTGTATGTATGTGCGTGTGTAGGAATATTTATATATATGTGTATGTGTATATCTTTTATCTTTTCTGTTTTATTTATTTCAGCCACTGGACTGCGGTCATGCTGGAGCAACGTCTTGAAGGGTTTTAGACGAAGTGATCCAACTGAGTACTTGTTTATTGAACTTCTTACATATTCTGTCGGTATCTTTTGTCGACATAAAGGAACCAACACCCGTTTTCAGGCCAGGGTTGGGGCGACAAACACTTACAAATACGTACACATGTCTGTGTATGTGAGTATGTCAATGTGCGTGTATGTATGCATGTATCTATATGTCTGTGCAAGTATGTATTTATGAATGTATATATATATATATAAATATATATATACGTAAATTAGTTATCTGTATCTTAATATAAGCGTTCCCTGATGATCTGTTGTAGTTGAGCATCTGAATGCACTTGGAACACCTTTTGCAGAGTACTTAATAATCCAAATGGTGAAACGTGCGTAGGAACTATAACATAACCTTATGGTTATCTTTATTTCCCTCATATATATACATATATCTATCTATCTATCTATCTATCTATCTATCTATCTATCTATCTATCTATCTATCTATCTATCTATCTATCTATCTATCTATACATCTATCAATATATGTATATATATATATATGTGTGTGTGTGTGTGTGTGTGTGTGTGTGTGTGTGTGTGTGTGTGTGTGTGTGTGTGTGTGTGTGTGTGTGTATTATTTAATAAACACAATATATATTTTTATATGCTACTATCAATTTCATGTGCTGAGAGAATGCGAGACAGCATTTCCAAACACGTCTGGTGTCCTAGCACAATCATCAGGCACTGCCCACATGGCATTTCGGACTAAAAATGTGACTATAAGATAACAGAAAATCTAGAAAACGCGAGAAAGAAGTAGATATAGAAGATGGAAGATTTTTCAGCCTTCCGCATTTTATATATATATCTATTTCTTTATCACACACAAATTTGAAATTGAAATTTAAATACCTTATCATCGGGAACTTAATATTGTCATCAAGCGGAAATTCTAATGTAAAGGAAATTCCAATGTCCACAATGAAGGGAGAGAACATTCGGTGTTTTGGAGATGTTGATACTAAGAGGAAATTGTGGAAATATATTAGGGGAATTAACTGTAAGCAGGTTACAATAAAATGATATAAAATTAACTATGAGTGTCCGAAACGAGTGTACAAATTCCTCGTACACTCATTTTGTAGGATAATGATATATTTGATAAACCAACTGTGTGGAAATGAGAACGTGAAAATAAATTGAGGTACATGGAAGTGATATGAAAAATAGGCAAATATATTTTAAAAAGTTACGAAGATGCCATCATATGATGTCTAGATTTCAGCCAGCGAACTGGCAGAAACTTTCGCGCGTCGGACAAAATTCTTAGTGGCAATTCCTCCGGCTCTTTACGTTCTGTTTTGTTCCTATCCTACCAAAGAAGACCTTTCTTTTTGTCGATGGTCGATAGAATATATACCAGTTTAGCACTGGAATCGATGTAATCGACTAAGGCACTTCCCACTGGCCTAATGCCAAAATTTGAAACCATATGATGACTAGATTTCAAACGTAGCTTGGAAAGAGAATGAACGCATAAATGAATGTAAAACAAAACCTCATTTCTATCGGGAAGCCACAAAGGAAATTAAGGGAATGAAACTCTATTGCAATTTCTGTACGTATCAATCACTGCCAGAAGAGTAATTCAATTTGTTTGTTCGTTCGTTTATTTGTTTGTTTTGGCAAATATTTTCCCAAACATTCAAGAAAACTGGAAGAGAAACTAACTAAAAATATTTGAACAATATTAGGTGACAGAATGACTGGAAGACAAAAATAATTGCTCGAATTAATCAAAACAGATTCAACGTGGATACTTTGAATGGGATAAGACACTTCTGATAAATTATGATCTATTACTAGATGTAATTATTTTTTCTCATTCTGAAACAAGACCAGTAATTTTGAGGGGAGAGATCAGGTTGATTAGATCGAGCCCCACAACACTTGACTAATGCTTATTTTATCGTCCATGAATGAATTAAAGTCGAAGTCGACGTGGGGAAATCTGAACGCCACTACACATTTTGTCCGACGCCGGAATGATTCTACAACGTGTAATAATTATTTCTACTGTCGTCGTGACCCTCCGTCGGTTACGACGACGAAAGTTCCAGTTGATCCGATCAACGGAACAGCCTGCTCGGGAAATTAACGTGCAAGTGGCTGAGCACTCCATAGACACATGTGCCCTTAATGTTGTTGTGGGAGAGATTCAGCGTGACACAGAGTGTGACAAGGCTGGTCCTTTGAAATACAGAAACAAGAGAAACAAGAACAAAGAGCGAGAGAAAGTTGTGGTAAAAAAGTACAGCAGGGTTCGCCACTACCCCTTGCCGGAGCCTTGTGGGGCTTTAGGTATCTCCGCTCATTACACACTCACGACGCCCGGTCTGGGAATCGAAACCACAATCCTACAACCGCAAATCTGCTGCCCTAACCACTGGGCCCCCACCATTCTACACTGCAGGATGAGGGCTAATTGATTTCATAGACCTCCCCACGCTCCAGTACTCAAATGGTATTTCGTTCATCGACGTCGAAAGGGATGACGGGCAGTCAACATCGACGGAATTTGAACTCTAAACTCAATGACGGACGAAATGTCGCAAAGCATTTTGTCCGGCGTGCTAACGATTCTGCTAGCTCGCTGCCTTATTTTAGTTTCAAATTTTCGCGCAAGATCAGCAATTTTGGGAGAGGGAATGAGTAGTTATATCAACCCCTGATCTCGACTGGTGCTTATTATCTGAAACCCGAACGGATGAAAGGCAAAGTCGACCTCGGCGGAATACGAACTCAGAACGTAGAGATGAATGAAAAGCCACTCAGTGTTAGGGCTAGGATTCCGGCGTACCAAAGGAATCTGCCAGCGCGTCATATAGTGAGTTATTAAATATGAAAGTCATTAAATATTAAGGAAATGTGTTTGAATTTGACTATGTGGAGCAACAGTCTGTGTGCTTGTTTATAGTGGATACTGGGTTCGATCTACAGTGATACCACTGCACTGGTACCACTGGTATCTCTCTCTCTCTCTCTCTCTCTCTCTCTCTCTCTCTCTCTGTGACACACACACACACACACACACACACACACGCACGTGTGTACATATGCATACAAAGAGACCGAAAGTTGATGTAAAAACTAAATTTGTTTCTCCATCTTCTTATTTGTATTATATATATATGTGTATGTGTGTGTGTGTGTGTGTGTGTTCTCCACATATTCTAACTCATAATTTTGCCGCGTGGTGTATACTGAATCTCCAGTATTTTTGCTCCTTTTATATATAATATACATACATATATATATATCATCATCACCATAATCGTTTAAAGTCCGCTTTCCATGCTAGCATGGGTAGGACGATTATGACTGAGGGCTTGCGAATCAGATGGCTGCACCAGGCTCCAATCTTGATCTGGTAGAGTTTCTGCAGCTTGATGCCCTTCCTAACGCCAACCACTCCCAGTCACGCGATACCGGCAATGACCTCGCTCGAATCATGTGTTTGTGTGTCTGTTTTTGTCCCCAACATTGCTTGACAACCGATTAAGTATTAGGCTTACAAAGAATAAGTCCTAGAATCGATTTGCTCGACTAAAGGTGGTGCTCCAGCATGACCACATTCAATAGACTGAAACAAACAAAAGAGTAATAGTAAAAGATATATATATATATATATGTACATACTTACATGCATATATTTATGTGTGTGTGTGTATATGTATGTATGTACGTATATATATATATATATATATAGAGAGAGAGAGAGAGAAGATACATATATACATACATATCTTCAAGATATGTTAAAGTTATACGTTATAGATAATTACACGTATTCGCATGTAGGCACACACAAACACCACCACCACACTTCGTACATGTTTTTCATTTGTTCATCAGTATCTGTGCACTTTCTTTCGTGTCTTTCAATAGAATATATAAGCGGGATACCTATTAATGTCTACTGCATTGCGTAAGATGAAGAAGGACCATTAAAACGAACAGAGACCGTATATTTCCTTCAATGACATACACTAAACATACGCTAGCAATTTAGCGCTGCAATTCTCGCAATTTACAGATATATTTATTATCTATTAACTTACCAACGTATCCCTATCAGTTTGTCAACTGTACTTACAGCTCCAATTAATGATGATCATCATTTAGAATCGTGCATAGATTTCAACTGTTGATTCAAACTTCAAAGATAGTGCAATATTCAAGAACGATATTTTTTTTTACCGTTTTGATCTGTTGAAGCACCACTTCATGCAATTTTCACAAATCATTAGAAGAAAATGTCCTCTACGTATTCTATACATCTTTCTTTATTTGTGATTGTTATTTTATCCAGTTTACGCTTATTTTTATTTGTAGTTCGTCTCTCTTGCATCTTTTCTCTTAATACTTCGATGCTTCATTCAGAATAATCTTGTCCTATATACGGCATTTCCTCCTCGTTAACTATCCCAGATAGCAGGCATTGGTGTGATGCACTAATTTCATAGGTCTTGTGTTAATGTATGACTTGATATGGATCTAATATATGCGACTAAACTTGTTTTCGCTTTTGTATTCATTACATTTTGTGTTCAAATCACGCTGTCTTTTGTATTCGCTATTTCTCTTGCCAAGAACGACATAGAAACAGCCAAAAGCCTTCGGAAAATAAACAATATAACTTCAGTCAACCAGAAATGCTTCCCATCAATACCTGATTGTGGAATTTCTCATGAATAAATCAATATTCACAAAATTTCATTAATATTAGCAGTTAATCTCTAACACCCTTCACCTTTTTATTATACAAATGGCAACTTCCTTAATGCTTTTTTTAAATGAGATACAGGTCAACAGCTTCAGTTTATACAATCTAGGATTTGAGACAGTGAAAAATCTTCCACGTGGTTGCTTGGCTTACAAGGAATACCAGCTACATTTCCTTCAAAGGACACCCTCTCATCTTCAAAACAGAGTTATATACACTAATGTGATCAAACTTATATAACATCTGAAAAAGACAGTATAGTAATGATTGGTCTGGACCAAAACCAAGAGCTATTAATATCTATGTGCATCAAAGTAGAAATTGTTTCCTCTTACAGTAGCCGTGAAAATATAGAAGTGTACGTAAATACTTCGGGACAACAGTGATGTTAGGAATAGAAACAATTATATCAAATTATTAATTGTCCATAAATGTAAGAATTAGGCATTCAACATTTCATGGTACAAAGCACTTCTGGAAGCATATATAGTCGATTATATTTTTATAATTTGCTTCTTATAACAAACGATTTGCAAGTATCTGGAGCGAAGGGATACATATATGGATGGCGCACGAGGCAGTGGTGTAAAAATAAACGAAGCTTAGATAAGTTCAAATATATGTGGAACATATACGGACGATTAAGACGTATCATCACTGCGATTTTCCATAGAGAAAAATTCTTGCTTCAGACAAAAGGGGTTAAAAACACCAAAGTCAGTGTTTTTAACACTATTTGCGTAAAACGAGGATTTTCCTCAATGCCAAAGAAGCAGTTAAAATGTTTCTCTACAGGTCAACAGTGTCTCAAACATATTTGGACAGATTTGAAATATGTTTTCATACAATACATTATTGGATATTGATCTTACATTCATCTCATAAAAATGCTGTCAGTGGAGATGCCAAGTTGTTTGCTTATCTTGAGATTTTAGCAACTAATTCCATCCTCTCCTCATATTCCTGACTGATAAATAGACATTCCAAATAACATTGCTTTCTTTTGTCCCCTCAAAACTTAACATCAGCCAAAAGGTGACTATCCATGTTCCTATTGGGTCCTTCCACAACTATTTCATTTTAACTGCCCAACACAATATTATCACATTACCCTCAGAATCCATGGCACTCAAAGTCATCCAATAGATGGGATCTTCGCCATTTCTATTCCAACTATACCACGTAGAACATGATTTACTCCTGACCCATCAAACTCTATTATTGTTTGCGTAATCTAAGATATCAATTCAGCCATGTAACATCACATTCGCGACACAAAATCCAAATTAGCGAAGTCTCGCAAACGGTTTAATCGTAGATGTGTTGCAGTTGTTCGGAGGAAAGACAAGGCTTACAATGTCAAAGAAAGCTGACTCTCTCCCAAAAACTGTGATAGCCATCAGTAGCGCTACTCGATAAGACTATTAACCAATGTGGAACTGAGAAGCTTTCACTACACATGGCACTTAACGTTTGTTGCCTCCCCAACTGTATGCAGTCTTTCTGTTCCCTCAGCAAATTAATACCCACCAACATGTCAGAATCCTTTCTGCCCAGCCTTCTAAACAATGATGTGGCTTTCAGCGGTTCTTCACTGGAGAAAACATCTACTTTTGCTCTGCTTGTTTTGCATCCAACATCATTCTAAGCATCCTTAACCAATGCTCTCCATATCAACACCTTTCCACATCATCAAGCATCTCACCTCAAATCCAAACACACCAAGTGAGGAATTACCTTCTCGTTGCTTCAGACCATTAAAGCCGGTTGTCTAGATGAGCTACAGCAACCCTTCTAATGCACTCAAACACCACAACCCTCGCAACATACCGCTATGCGCATTAAATATTTATATCCTCTCTCTCTTTGTCTGTGTCTCTCTCTTTCTCTCTCCCTCTCTCTTTCTCACTACTAGAGCATATATATCTTCACATTTGGGAGCATGTTTTAGTGTGTCTCATCCGAAAGAAAGGCAACCTAATTAAATCGACCAACTATCGCACTTACCCTTAACCATCTCTAACAAGGACATTCCTCGCCATCTCCAATCTATGTCGCCCCTCAGTGAACAACCAATGGGGATTCCGCAGAGCTGGATCCACTGGACAATCACATTCTTATGTCACTTGCCAATGTGTTTTCCCTTTAGCGAAGTTCCGTCACAGGAATGTTGTCCCTGTAGATATCTATGCTTTTGACGATGTCTGGGAGTTGAAATTCCTTTCAAACTTGTCCACCTACAGGCTCGATCCACCTCTCTCAACTCTTGGATCTGTAGCTGCCTCTCAGATTATGTCATCACTACTCGCTTCAATTTCACTGAACGATGGTGACACCCACGTGTCAGTTTTGTTCTGCCCTTTTTTTCTTCTATACAGTAATCACCTACTTGCCACCACATTCAATATTACCCATTTTTATGCAAATAATACGAACCTTCAGTACCTCATAACCTTACCCAACCATACACAACCAATAAACCATGGGTCGAACCTGATTTGATTCCATAAACGGTGACCTTGAGAGTATATTTCAGAGTATAAACTCTGGAATACTACACAATTGAGGAAAACACCATCGCATTCCGCATTAAGTATGAGTGGCACTTAAAAAAACCTTACGTTAGCCCCAAAGTTCCAACATTTGCTGACTCTGCAAGGATGAAAAGAGGCCTCATTGAGACACTAGTCCCATATGTAGGACAGTAATCCAGCAATGCATACAAGCATTTTGTACAGTAATCAGAGAAAGGGTTTTCGATTGGATGACATTCATTTACAACCGGACACAGTCCATTCTCTGATGCTCAAGAATATTGTTTCCTCTCTGTCATTACCATCGCTCTTTTAATGGTTTCTCTTCCTCAGAACTGCATGGTACCGAGCTACTTCAGACACCTACAGTACCAACTTCACTCCATTTTTCATGGCCCTTGTTGTGTTCACCACTGACTCCACCCCTCATTCACCAGTATACCCAATCTAGAAAAATTCGTCCGCTCATGCATGTCTTATTGTCACTCACCTCCAACCACTTCAACGAGAAGTTACATCGACCCCACAAGTCTGGAAGGCCTCCCAAAAGGTATGGCAGCTGTTCTTTCTTCGGGTTCCAGGAAGTAAAGGATATTACCCACTTACTTGTTTATTTATTCATATTTAATTTTTCCAGGTATTTTTTTCTTTTGGCAAAAACTCAGAACCTAAGAGAAGCTTCAGTGGCGTTTAAATAAAACATTTTGCAAGTTGTAAGCAAATTTTGAACAATAAATACACATATGCAGGCAATATTCCCTCCAGCCGGGCAAGTAATGGTCAACTACACGCTGAAAATAACTGACCTGGTTGCTAGTGCTACTAATTTGGTCTCCTTTGCAACCGATGTGACTTGACTGCGATGAAGATAAGAGATGTAAATTCTTTCTCGATTTTATTCATTTCTGAGATCGATTGATAAATACAATTTTTGCTTTAGAGAAAAATGATTCTACAACTGTATCACGGCATGAATATTTATACATTTTATATCATTTATAAAATGATATCAAATGTATAAATATTCATACTGGGAACCTCCTAAGATTCAGCCATGTCTGTTTCAAATAACGAGTTCACATCAGAGATGAGCTGAGGGATTTCATGTATAGTAGTGTTTCTAATATTAGTTTCAAAGTTTGGCTCAAGGCCATCAACATTAGAGAATGGTTAAGTCGATTACATCGACCCAAGTGCTCAAGTGATTTTATCGACTTAGAAAGTAGGAACAGCAAAGCCGGGATCGGAGGAGTTTGAAATTTAGTTCGCAAAGATGGGGCTAAATGCCGCTAAGTATTTCACTCAGAGTGCTAACAATTCTGTCAGTTCACCGCCTTAAACAGTGGTTTTGATATCAACAAAGGGTTAAGCATGAAGCTAGGAAAATGTTTTAATATCGTAAGGTTAAGCATTTCCTCCTTTTGTGGTTAAGTCTCTTTGAAATATATTTAGACACTCTCCAGATGGCGCACCTAATCGGGTTTGGTGCACGAAAGGAGATTCACGTTTGCGAGACTATATATATATATATATATATATATATATATATCCCTGTTTATTTCTGTGTTCCTTTCTGTTGAAGAGCGTAGGCTCGAAACGTAAAAGACTTTCTCACTTTCCGAGCGTTAAACTAATACATCTGTTTGTTATTTACACACCCGTCTTCGTCTTTTGTTGTTTTTTTTTTGTTAAATTCTCACTATATTTATGTATGTATGTATTTATGTATGTATATGTACATGTATATGTTTTGTTGTATTTCGGGAGGGTCATTTTTTCTTTTGCCAAATAAACACACCCACTATATATTCGTCCTTCATTCGTTTATTACTATTTTTATTTTAACTCATGTCAATTGTCTGAAAATCTTTCGTCATACATCTATGAC
>NC_043002.1:97123745-97141245 GCF_006345805.1 Octopus sinensis
AGACATCGTATAACATTCATACATCTAGTTAGTATTTCAAGGTCATTGACCCTAATACATTGCAAGCATCTGTGCAACATTTTTATCACGTTTTCATGGGATTCGAGAACAAGATACTACAGTTTACTTCCTTGATGCTCCTAATGGAACTGGAAAACCATTCGTGGTCTATATTTTGCTTGCCAAATTTTTATAGTAATAAAACCCAAGCTATTGCAGGTGTCTTTTAAGATATTGTTTTCTACTCTAGCACAAGGCCCGAAATTTTTTGGGGAGGGGGCTAGTCGATTAGATCGACTCCAGTGCGTAGCTGGTACTTAATTTATCGACCCCGAAAGGAGGAAAAGCAAACTCCAAACGTAAAGACAGATGAAATACCTATTTCTTTACTACTCACAAGGGGCTAAACACAGAGAGGACAAACAAGGACATACAGACGGATTAAGTCGATTATACCGACCCCAGTGCGTAACTGCTACTTAATTTATCGACCCCGAAAGGATGAAAGGCAAAGATGACCTCGGTGAAATTTGAACTTAGAACGTAGCGGCAGACGAAATACCACTAAGCATTTCGCTCGGCCTGCTAACGTTTCTGTCAGCTCACCGCCTTTTCAGATATTGTCATCGCATTTCTTCTTGAGGGTTTTATAGCATATTGTGCTTTGAAAGTTTCTATTTGACTTGGAAACAATATTTTGCAGCATAGCCAAGTAGTAGAGAAAGATACCTGTCTCTAAGCGATGCTAAATATTGATCTAGGATTAATGGAGGCCCTCACCTGCACATTGCAGAACTTGCGAGACGGTAGATCTTAGATGGGTGGAGTTTTAATGATGTCACATGTTTTCTGTCAGACCATGTTACTGATTCCAAAAGAAATATCTTTTGGAAATCCACGCTTGCAATAAATCGTCATCGCTTTGGATAAAATTTAAAAACTACAAACTCTCTACGAACATGAAACAAACGGTCCAGTCTGAGACGGAGAAGATTTTTTCCATCAATATTGGTATCATTACCCCCAGCACCTTTAATATGATTGGTTAAACCTGTTGATGAATTCTAACGAAAGTGTTCCTCATTCCAAACCGCCATTACACAACACATAATGGCTATGAAAAAGATCTATAACTGCACCCAAATATGCTGTAGTCACCAGCAATAAGTGGCAACGATTGCATGCGCCGCCAGGAAATAACCACAACTACTATTCAATAGACATTGTTTTGGATCAGACAAGAGGAAATCTTTATCCTGTTGAATTTTCAAATTTCTTAGAAACCTTTGGTTTATTATTGTACAATCTTCACCTAGGCAGGGATTCCCAATAACACTTGCGTGATTTAAAACACCCTCAAGGTAATGCCAGAAAACTAATTGTGAAGAAGCTTACGCCACATGTGATCAAGCCTGCTGTTCTTTGTGGGTGAACCGAGGTAGAAGATGCAATTATATTCAGAATTTTAATCATACTAAGAGGTGTGCCGTTTCGATTGAGAAGAATCCAATTGTTATTACACCTACGCTATTTCATGCCATTAAATACATCTCAAATACAAACATTAACAGTTTCTGGTCTGTATCTTCAGGAATTCTGCTTTGTTTATGGCCAATTTATGTAGCATCATTAGGCGCTGGAAAACCCCATAAGCGTTATATTTATGTTCCTGCTCACAAATACAAAAATGTTGTATATCCTAAAATCGTGCTATGAATATTCAAAACTAAGATGCCAAGATGAAATTTTAAAATTATCAATCTATAATGTTTTCATATCTAATATATAGCAATATAACCTGAGGCTCATCGCAATTCTTAATTACTTTATCAGTGCGTCTATTGTATTTCTAATATGTGGATGTATTGGTTCCTCTAGGCACTCCGGTTGCCACACGTTATAACAATTGTATTATTTCCATGACTGATTCATCCCCCAAAAACCAGCTTTCGATTCATTTCTCGAATTATTTTAAGAAATAGAATTTTAAGAATAAAAGATACATATGTCCAATAATAGTTTCCAATAGAATAAAGCAATTTTCGCTTTCATTTAATCCTTTGTTAATAATTAATATATTGAATTAGCTGTATCTCAAATTACCTAATCAAATTACAAAATATGCAATTAGTATTAAAAGCGAATTTCTAGCACAGTGCATTGGATACCAAGCTGGAAAAAACACAGAGAAAAACGATTCCATTCCATACATGGACGGTAACTTTTCAGAAAAACCCCATACACTTACAGCTATTTTACAGCCTGGGTAATGCCGTTTTTGTTTTGTTTACAACTGCACGCACGCGCGCACACACATACACACACATAAATGAGCATGTATGCGTGTGTGTTCTTAATTTCTCGATCCCAAAAGGATGAAAGATAAAGTCCTCGGACTCGGCGGCATTCGGATTCAGGATGCAAATTTCGGAGAAATGCCGCTAAAAAATGAGTCCGATGCGGAAATGATTCTGTCAGCTTGCTACGTCTTATGATAATAATAATATAATAATAATAATAATAATAATAATAATAATAATAATAATTAATAATAATGATAATGATAATAATAATAATAATAATAATAATAATAATAATAATAATAATAACAATAACAATAATAATAATAATAATAATAATAACAATAATAATAATAATAATAATAATAATAATAATAATAATAATAATAATAATAATAATAATAGTGATAATGTGTTTCCAGAAGAGAAATATGGTAGGATAGAAAACTGAACTGACATCTTACGGAGAAAGCTTACGCACCCTGGGTATCAGAAGAGTGATTTTCAAGGATGACAACTTATCTCCGCAGCTTTTTGCTCTCTGCATGACACCCCTGACCTTGATACTTAGGAAAATGAACCTGGGGTGCCAACTAAAGGGACAATCCTAAACAATCAACCACCTCCTCTTCATGGATGATTTGAAACTGTTTGGCAAGAATGAGACACAAATGAGTTCTTTGGTGAACACGGTCCACTGTTTTAGTGCTGTTATTAGAAGGTAATTTGGATTCAAGAAGTGCAGAATAATCTACCTAAAAAGAGGCAAGGTACAGTCCGTAGCAGGGATGGAATTACCGAAAAGAAACTTGATTAAACAAATTGAAATGGAAGGCTACAAATACCTTGGTGTATTACAGTTCAACGAGTTAATGGAGAAGGAAATGAAACAGCAGCTGAGGACGGAATATTTCCGAAGACTAAGGTTGGTGTTGCGCTTAAAATTGACCGGGTGGAAGAAAACCCAAGCCGTTAAAACGTTGGCGATAGCATCACTTCGGTATGGAGCGGGAATTATCAAATGGCAAAAGAGAGAAGTGATGAAATGCATAGCCATACCAGAAAAATGTTGATAGTACACGTAGCCTGCCACACCAAGAGTGACACCGATGGTCTGTACTTGTCCAGAAGAAATGGTGACAGGGGTTAGATCAGTTGCCATGACTGTATCAAAGCGGAGGAAAATAGCTTGCGGTAGTATATAAAAATGCTGTCGATCCATTGTTAAAACATACTAAGGCTGGTGTCATCGAAACTGAATATTGTGTAATGAAAGAAAAATTTAAAGAAAAAGATGAACGCAAAAAAAGAAAAAGCACGGAAGGAAAAATGCATGGTCAGTTTGCAAGAGATATGAACGCCAAGACAGATACAGAGGACGGGTGTCTATGGTTGAGGAGAATTGAACTGAAAATAGAGACAGAAGTACTAATATGCGCAGCTGAAGAACAAGCGTAAGGAACAATTATATGAAGTGCAGAATTGACAACACTACCGAGAGCGACAAATGCAGAATGTGTGGTGACAGGGGTGAAATAGCGAATGCCCGAAATTGGCACAACGCGAATACAAAAGTGCCCATGGCAATGTGGCAAGGATGATCCACTTGGAGCTCTGTGTAAATTACGGCCTACAAAGAGCAAAGACGTGGTATGAACAAACCCTACGAGACACCGAGAATGAGAATTGCAAAAGAGTAGGCGTGATACCAATAGCAATTGGTGTACTTGGAAGTATCATATTTCTTTACTACCCACAAGGGGCTAAACACAGAGGGGACAAACAAGGACAGACAAACGGATTAAGTCGATTACATCGACCCCAGTGCGTAACTGGTGCTTAATTTATCGACACCGAAAGGATGAAAGGCAAAGTCGACCTCGGCGGAATTTGAACTCAGACGAAATACTGCTACGCATATCGCCCGGCGTGCTAACGTTTCTGCCAGCTCGCCGCCTGTACTTGGAAGTATTAGCACTCAACTACCAACATGACCTTAATGTCATTGCAATTACCATCATTCTTCTGCAATGAGCAAGGGTGCCATAGTTTGCCCTCATTTCTCACATCACCTCTAGTTTCAAAGTGTAACTATACTATTTTATACGAGCTACTCCTATTAATAAATATATATCCTGCCATACACCGTCATGAACTTCCTTTAAGCATTTATTTGAGGACATATAAAGTCACCTTCCAGCCTTCACGAAGAAATTTATACCATTTCCTCCTTCGTTGAGCAATTTCCTCTGGTAAATATATTTTTTGACATACGATTGTCACGATTCTTTCTTGACTTCTTTTGAGCTACACCTAAAATTGTTCCTTTGGCTTATATTAGCAAAGAAGCTGCTGTTACGAATTATTGTTAATATATTACAATCTTATATTGTTCTTTCCATCTAATGCCATAAATTCGTGCTTTGGGGAATTTAAACGTGACGAGCTGTCGTTATAAAGTATATTTATTTAATTATAATTCTTCCGTTTAACCATTTTCCTTCCAGTTTATACGTTTGATTCGTTTCTAATTACTGCTGCTGAACAAATCAAATGATACAGAATTTTTTCAAAAGTTCTCATTGACAAACCAATGAAAGAGCCATATTGAAAATATGAAAGCACAAGGAAAATTTAACAAAACATTAAATTTCTGTAACTTAAACCGTTCGTCTACACCAGTGGGTGCCCCAACCTGTTGACACTAGTTCCCAGTACTGTTTATAATGTTTGCGGCTGAAGAGAGCTTTAAACCATCTTTTATATCAATAATACACTGATGTAGTAACAGATTGTTGATAAAGCTTGAAACACGTGTACCGCGATATCCTTTGTGTTCTGTTTTTAATTTATATTTGATATATATACTCTCTCACTTCTGCCACTATCTGGCATTTACAGGTGCTTACAATTATCAAGTATTCACTCTAAATTTACAGTACCTACTATATATAATGTTTAATTCGTATATATAAAAGTAATTTTTAGTGACAGAACCACCTTCAACTCAATCAACACTGAAAGGTCTTATACCCGACCAGTCCATCTGGAGTGATTTTCATTGAGAGATGTTCATTTTAGTACATCTAATTTGAATGTCTTTTTCCTGTGTACTCGGAAGTAATATTCCCTAATAATTATAATATATATATATATATATATACACACACCCAAACACACACACACAAACACACACACACTAACACACACACACACACACACACACAAACACACCACACACACACACACACACACACACACACATATATATATATATATATATATATGTATATATATATAATATATATATATATCCATCTACATATGAAATTGTGAATTTAGTTCATGGACCCCAATACTACTTTTGCAGACTACCAGGGGTCCGCGGAACCTAGGTTGGGAACCACTGATCTACACCATGCATTGGGATACAGTTACCAATGTTGCAAAGCAGGAATCATTAGAAGGCGGCCTTCTAATAATAATAATAACAATAATAACAATAATAATAATAATAATAATAATAATAATAATAATATAATAATAATAATAATAATAATAATAATAATGCCCTGGCGCAGTACCAGGAAGCACCTCTCATGGCTCTTGATCCTAATTGATTGGAAGTGTTATCATGTACATGTCTTGGTATAAAAGATGGGCCACAGCAAAATATTCTGCTCAATACCACAGATTTGCTTGTCGATTGCTGGACATAACCAGTTGAGCTTGTCGTTTGGTAGGCACGCCGGGTGGGATGCTTAATGGCATTTCGTCCGTCTTTACGTTCTGAGCTCAAATTACGCCGGAGTCAACTTTGGCATTTCGGGTCGATATATTAAGTACCAGTGGAATACTGGGAGATGAAATCGACTTTCGCCTTTCCCTCGAAAGGGTTGGGCTTGTGCCAACATTTGAGACCATTATCATTACTATTATTATTATTATTATTATTATTATTATTATTATTATTATTATTATTATTATTATTATTGTTGTTGTTGTTGTTGTTGTAAAAGACTCTCGGATATAGCAGGCAATAACCAATCACCAAAGGTTCCAAGTAGTACCCTCTCCGCTGACTCAAAGTGACAATACTCTCCTTAAATTGCGGGTTGTACCCAACAATGCTGTCTGCTGGATCACCTCGAGCCTGACAACAGCTCCTATATTCTTAATATGCTTTTCAAAGCAAAGAAACACGTCCCTACCGAAGAAATATCGAACAGAACTACATAGATAAGAATGAGAAATTCAAGCAATAAATAATTTCACAAGTGGCACATAAAAAGAATGACCATATTTCATGTAAACTTTGCCAATTTGTGTGATAATGCTATCAACAAGAGAGTATATGTAGCAAGCGAACAAATTAGCGTTATTTTATACGACTGTAAATGTTGTTTGTTTGTATAACACAAAATATTGACATATATATTTAAGAGCATTGTTATAAAGAAGAGATGATTATGACTGAAATAATAGATTATTTAAGTCTATGTGGCAGAGATATATAACCAAGGGAAAAACATCTTTCCCCGACGTGATTATTCGCGTGTGAACCAAGAGAGAGATATGTGTCTCTGGAAATACATAAGAAATTTTATTATGCACTCAAAGAAAAAAGAATAAACGTACCCTGAACTGATACGTGGAGCTATACTTTCATAATGAATAGGAACATATCTATAAAACAATTCCGAATTTAACACATTGCGAACTGAAAATATAGCTAAACAGACGCAGATATGGTTGTATGCTGAAGAAGGTCGCTTTGCAACCGTGTGGCTCCATCTTCAGTCTCACTGTGCGACACCTTGAGTGAATGTCTTCTGCTACAGCTTCAAACCGATCAGTACCTTGTGAGTGTATTTGGTAGACGGAAACTATGTAGAAGCCCGTCCTGTATACATGTATGTTTATAGAGTATAAAGTAAACGAAAACACAACGAGAGTTGCGAAAGAAGAAACATTTCTTCCCTCTCATTATATAGTTATACATGTATATACAGAGGCATACACACACACATACACACACATATTCTTATATGCGTATATATGTACATATACGCGTATGTACACAGGTATAGATACATGTGTACGTGGACACAGATTGCCTATAATAATTGAACTTCAATTAATGCTTCAAATTATTTTTCGAAAATAAAAATAACGAGACATTATCACATACATCCATGCATGATTAAAATTATTTGGTATCATTCGATATGTCCCATTCATCCTTTGAACTGTGGTAATGGTGTTTATTACAAGAACTTACTTAGCAATTTTATGGTTACTTATATTATGGTTTATGTAATTCATTCCGATATCTTTGTAAATGAACGTGCGTTTGCGCCTACATATGTCTGTGTGTACGAGTGTTTGTTTGTATATGTGCGCCGCATGCATTTCTGTAAATATGTAGATATGTGTATATATTTGTTTCTGCGTGTGTGTGTGTGTGTGTGTATGTTTACGAATACATAAATATATACATGTGTATGTGTGTAGATACATATATGTAAATGTATGTATATATATGTATATATATATAGATATATATATATATATATATATATATACACACACACACACATATATATATACACAGACAGATATATATATATATATATATATATATATATATATATATATATTATATATATATATACATATAGTTAAATATATGTAAGTCTATTTATACGTATATACAGATATACGTATATATGTATGTACATATTATATGTTTTTTAATGGCTATTGTCAGTTTATAGTCTAACCACTTTCCTCATATTTAAATGATGATTCTGAAAATTATTATCAACAACTTGAATGCCATGCCAAGTAATTCTTTCATATACATTATATTTTTTCAATTTATTTCATTCATTTGAATTTAATTTATATCATTATATCTATAATATTGATAAACGTTTTTATTAGGTTCCAATTTCCTCTCTATTCCCCAATTATATATATATATATATATATATATGCAGAGAAAGAGAGAGGGATAAAGAGACAGACAGACAGACCGGTAGATAGATAGATAGATAGATAGATAGATAGATAGATAGATAGATAGATAGATAGATAGATAGATAGATAGATAGATAGATAGATAGATAGATAGATAGATAGATAGATAGATAGATGGGTATGCATGTATGTAAATATTTTTCTATACATACATATGTATTTATATATTAAAAATGGCGTATTTTGGTCTCCTCTTCTGATATTCTTTACCAACATTTGACATTCCCATTGCTATGATTAGTGATAGCCCAACCAATTTCAATCTGTTGTCTGTTTCTTTTCATTTTTATTTTCTCTCTCGTTCTAAATGTCATCTATTTTAGCACCATTCCGTTTCTTTTCCCACCCCAATTCCCTTCACACACAAAAATTCAAAAGTATATTAAACAGTATTGGATAATCATATTTTATTCACCACTCAATCCACATCATCACTCCCACATATAAACCCTGAATTTAATCATTCCGTCTGGATTCTAATGATTTTCCAAATTCGAAAGAAACATGACTGGTCTTTGGAGTATTATAAAATTTTCGCAATATCAATTTGAATAACTTTACTTCGATATATGGTAGATATAATCTGTGAAAGGATTAAGGAAACAGTTTTCTTACCTTTAATGGCGATATTCATTGGAACACTAATTTTCAGCACAGTTACTATCGTTATCTATATTAATAGTAATGCGATTGTGAATATCTCGAAATAAGCTTTGTACTAATTTCCTGTTATATCTTGAATCCCATTAGATATCCTCAATTGCATTTATTTGAATAAAAATTTGTTTTTACTATGGCTATAAAATAAATTAACAGTAACAATTAATATAGTTTTAATTAATAGCTATTTTATAATCAATATCTTCATGACGACGCTAATATTCAGCGTCAAGCTTAGCAAGTTCCTTTAAAGATTAATTCTACCATATATAGAGCTAAAAGTTTTGAAAGTACAAATTTAAATGAGAAGAAGGATTTTAAAAATGCGCATGTACTATATATATATATATATATACATATACGTTATGGCTATGTGCTTACGGCCATTTGCTAAGCGCTTTACTGGTGCGAAACGAATGGTCACTCTTTGACCGGCCATAACAATCATCTTACCAATACATACATATATATATATATATATATATATTATATATATATATATATATATATATATATATATATATATATATATATATACATATATAATATATGTGTGTGGTGTGTGTATATGTATACATATATATACATATATACATATATACATATATATACATGCATATATATATACATACATGCATATATGTTTATATATATATATATATTAATATATATATACATATATATGCATATATATACATTTATATATATTATATATATTATATATATATATATATACTTATATATATATATATACTTATATATGCATATATATACATATATGCATACATGTGTGTTTGCGTGTATGTATAAAGAGAAAGGAACAAAGACAGGCAGAAAATGTAAAAGTCATAGAATGAGGTTATGTTAAATATGCATTGCTCCAATATTATATTCATTACTAAAGTGATTCATAAAGCAGCGAGAATGTAACAAATATAACTGTATAAATATCCCTGATATGTAAACAACTAAACAGTTGCTACATGTTCAAATCTGCTGTTGAACAATAAACCGATCAGTATGCAGAATATTTTAGTGCAGTCTCACTGTCATGGAGGAGTCGCCGTCTAGTTAACATGATAAGGATTTTCCAACTAGACACAGGTAATATGATATTATACGCAAATATAACCGATGTGTATTGTTTATCTTTGTTAGTATCTAAATTCTGTTTTTTTTTTTTTTCTTCCAAGTTTTATTCTGATCAATTTTGGCTCTCGAACATTCTCGAAGAATATTGTTTATACAAAATGAATCATATTATATTATCTTCTCAAACCTCAATTATATACATAATTTTAGATTTTGAATTCCATCTTAATATTTCACACAAGGATACTTTTTTTTTTTTTTTGGAATATTAACTGTTTATTTGGTAGCCCATATTTATATAAATTTTAAAATGAAAGTGAAAATGTATAAAATATTCATTAGACGAAATATATGTAATGTTCAAAGAGCGTATTTTCGAGTTTTGTACCCAAAATTTACTGTGGAGACTCGAAATTAGAACCATTTCTGTTGATAAAAGAGGCAAAAATCTGTGATGTGAAAAGATTGGGTTTATAGAAAAAAGTGTCCCGAAATATTTTGTAGATAGAAAATAGCACGTTAACATGTGTGTAGACAATAACATTTACAATAACATCTATTGTAACAGCTGAAACTAATATAACATCATCTCGTTTGTAAAGTTGAACTTAAAAGTTTACAAAAGTGCAAGAACCAGAGTAAAAGTGGTTGAGGCTTTACTGATCCAATCTCAAAAGAAGGCGGAAATAACTTGCAATGATGAGAGTAGTTCAAGATATACCACAATCATTTTTACCGGGGCGTCCAGATCTTTTGATCTTCGGTTTACTACCCCTTCTAATTAAGCTTCGACTTCTAAGAAATTTTTTTTTCTCCTCATCTGTGTCGCCTTGTTCTTCTGCAGTGTGATCCAATGACAAACGGCGTTTCAGGAACGGTTCCAACTGCCTAACAGAAGGAATATTTGCTTGAATTAAAAGGATACGGAATATATCATTTATACATTCGCCAGTCTTAGCAGAAACTTCAACAAATTTTCCTTTGAGCCCATCATTATTGACCCAGTCCAATGCGTCAAATTTTTCGATAATACGGTCATTTTCTAAATCAACTTTATTGCCAACAATGACCACAGGGATCTTTTCATAATCTCGCCTCTCCTCCTTAATTTGATCCCAAAGTTGTTTGACTTCTTTATATGAGGCTTCGTTAGTTATCGTATATACCAAAGTAAAAGCATGTGCCGTAGAAATGGATAAACGCCGCATAGCAGGAAATGGAATGTTTCCAGCCGTGTCTAAAATATCAACTTTAATAAGGCTACCACTGATATCGTACTGTCGGCAGAACAAATCTTCAACAGTTTCGTGGTATTCGGATGTAAAGGCCCCGAACAGAAATCGTTTAATGATGCTACTTTTACCCACCCCACCGGCTCCTAGAACCACAACACGGTGCCGTTGGTCAGTGTCATTCATATTGTAAATAAATGTTTGTTTAATTCAAAACATGAAACCATCAAGCATTGGTCGACACACTTATCCTTCAGTTGGTAGATAGTTAAATCTTGTTCCTCATAAAACAATTAATACTGCAGATGAAACTCTGAATTTTCTTTTCTGTTTCCCTTTATGATATTCCAAACGCACAAATCTGTTAAAAAATAAAATAAAATATCATTACTTTAAATATTAACAAATATAGATAAAATATCCACACTTATTACATCAATATCACAGAATTGGCAGAGTAGTATTAAAGGTACTTTAATGGTAGTAGAATATAAAAGGTAACTTTCAAATTATTCTTGGCTGATATAGATTTGTGTTTCCATACATCATTTTATAAGCATATATATATATATATATATTTGTGTGTGCGTGTGTGTGTGTGTGTGTGTGTGTGTGTGTGTACATTTCGTGAAATATTTAAGATGTGTCTATCTGCTGAAACCTCATTATATTTAAAAGATATTCTATTATTCTTGAAAAGCTTGTTATTTTTAATGATGTTGAAACAGCTGTGATTTAAGAGATGTGTCATTTGTTTGTATAGAATGATGAAATTGTATTCAATTTAGCATATAATGATTAGATTATTTAATTGTTCAATTCATTGTTTTGGTTTCCATTTCGAATTATATATATATATATATATGCATACTTATATACATACATATATATATATATATATATATATATATATATATATATAGATATATATATATAAGTTTAACATTAAGGATAATCTCTTAATAAGGGATCTTAACAAGAAATTATCGGGTAGCTAGCGTGAAAACCTCATAAAAGAAAAGAATCCGAAAATAATTTTTTTCTTTTGAACAAATTAATTATATCTATATTGTATAGAGGGCATTATTACACATAAATGCCTCACACTAGGAGGGACAAAGTCATTACTACCAAAAATTATACTAATCATACCCAAATGCAGTTTTTCAAAGCAAGACATTAAAAATGAATTATGTTCTGTATCACCGTGATTTCACATACAACTTGCGTCTAATGATCGTCAGCAGAACTGATTCTGAATACATCATAAATAAACTACCAACCTTACGTAGCGGAGACGAACAGACAACTGCTCACTCCGGCCAAGCACATGGAATGTTTATAAATCATATATCCGGTAAATGGCGGGCTTTTTACGAACTGCATGTCGGGTAATGAAAAGTATTTCGGAATAAGTTTAACAATTAAGGATAATCTCTTAATAAGGGATCTTAACAAGAAATTATCGGGTAGCTAGCGTGAAAACCTCATAAAAGAAAAGAATCCGAAAATAATTTTTTCTTTTGAACAAATTAATTATATCTATATTGTATAGAGGGCATTATTACACATAAATGCCTCACACTAGGAGGGACAAAGTCATTACTACCAAAAATTATACTAATCATACCCAAATGCAGTTTTTCAAAGCAAGACATTAAAAATGAATTATGTTCTGTATCACCGTGATTTCACATACAACTTGCGTCTAATGATCGTCAGCAGAACTGATTCTGAATACATCATAAATAAACTACCAACCTTACGTAGCGGAGACGAACAGACAACTGCTCACTCCGGCCAAGCACATGGAATGTTTATAAATCATATATCCGGTAAATGGCGGGCTTTTTACGAACTGCATGTCGGGTAATGAAAAGTATTTCGGAATAAGTTTAACAATTAAGGATAATCTCTTAATAAGGGATCTTAACAAGAAATTATCGGGTAGCTAGCGTGAAAACCTCATAAAAGAAAAGAATCCGAAAATAATTTTTTTCTTTTGAACAAATTAATTATATCTATATTGTATAGAGGGCATTATTACACATAAATGCCTCACACTAGGAGGGACAAAGTCATTACTACCAAAAATTATACTAATTTGTAATAATGCCCTCTATACAATATAGATATAATTAATTTGTTCAAAAGAAAAAAATATTTTCGGATTCTTTTCTTTATGAGGTTTTCACGCTAGCTACCCGATAATTTCTTGTTAAGATCCCTTATTAAGAGATTATCCTTAATTGTTAAACTTATTCCGAAATACTTTTCATTACCCGACATGCAGTTCGTAAAAAGCCCGCCATTTACCGGATATATGATTTATAAACATTCCATGTGCTTGGCCGGAGTGAGCAGTTGTCTGTTCGTCTCCGCTACGTAAGGTTGGTAGTTTATTTATGATGTATTCAGAATCAGTTCTGCTGACGATCATTAGACGCAAGTTGTATGTGAAATCACGGTGATACAGAACATAATTCATTTTTAAATGTCTTGCTTTGAAAAACTGCATTTGGGTATGATTAGTATAATTTTTGGTAGTAATGACTTTGTCCCTCCTAGTGTGAGGCATTTATGTGTAATAATGCCCTCTATACAATATAGATATAATTAATTTGTTCAAAAGAAAAAAATATTTTCGGATTCTTTTCTTTATGAGGTTTTCACGCTAGCTACCCGATAATTTCTTGTTAAGATCCCTTATTAAGAGATTATCCTTAATTGTTAAACTTATTCCGAAATACTTTTCATTACCCGACATGCAGTTCGTAAAAAGCCCGCCATTTACCGGATATATGATTTATAAACATTCCATGTGCTTGGCCGGAGTGAGCAGTTGTCTGTTCGTCTCCGCTACGTAAGGTTGGTAGTTTATTTATGATGTATTCAGAATCAGTTCTGCTGACGATCATTAGACGCAAGTTGTATGTGAAATCACGGTGATACAGAACATAATTCATTTTTAAATGTCTTGCTTTGAAAAACTGCATTTGGGTATGATTAGTATAATTTTTGGTAGTAATGACTTTGTCCCTCCTAGTGTGAGGCATTTATGTGTAATAATGCCCTCTATACAATATAGATATAATTAATTTGTTCAAAAGAAAAAAATTATTTTCGGATTCTTTTCTTTTATGAGGTTTTCACGCTAGCTACCCGATAATTTCTTGTTAAGATCCCTTATTAAGAGATTATCCTTAATTGTTAAACTTATTCCGAAATACTTTTCATTACCCGACATGCAGTTCGTAAAAAGCCCGCCATTTACCGGATATATGATTTATAAACATTCCATGTGCTTGGCCGGAGTGAGCAGTTGTCTGTTCGTCTCCGCTACGTAAGTTGGTAGTTTATTTATGATGTATTCAGAATCAGTTCTGCTGACGATCATTAGACGCAAGTTGTATGTGAAATCACGGTGATACAGAACATAATTCATTTTTAAATGTCTTGCTTTGAAAAACTGCATTTGGGTATGATTAGTATAATTTTTGGTAGTAATGACTTTGTCCCTCCTAGTGTGAGGCATTTATGTGTAATAATGCCCTCTATACAATATAGATATAATTAATTTGTTCAAAAGAAAAAAATTATTTTCGGATTCTTTTCTTTTGAGGTTTTCACGCTAGCTACCCGATAATTTCTTGTTAAGATCCCTTATTAAGAGATTATCCTTAATTGTTAAACTTATTCCGAAATACTTTTCATTACCCGACATGCAGTTCGTAAAAAGCCCGCCATTTACCGGATATATGATTTATAAACATTCCATGTGCTTGGCCGGAGTGAGCAGTTGTCTGTTCGTCTCCGCTACGTAAGGTTGGTAGTTTATTTATGATGTATTCAGAATCAGTTCTGCTGACGATCATTAGACGCAAGTTGTATGTGAAATCACGGTGATACAGAACATAATTCATTTTTAAATGTCTTGCTTTGAAAAACTGCATTTGGGTATGATTAGTATAATTTTTGGTAGTAATGACTTTGTCCCTCCTAGTGTGAGGCATTTATGTGTAATAATGCCCTCTATACAATATAGATATAATTAATTTGTTCAAAAGAAAAAAATTATTTTCGGATTCTTTTCTTTTATGAGGTTTTCACGCTAGCTACCCGATAATTTCTTGTTAAGATCCCTTATTAAGAGATTATCCTTAATTGTTAAACTTATTCCGAAATACTTTTCATTACCCGACATGCAGTTCGTAAAAAGCCCGCCATTTACCGGATATATGATTTATAAACATTCCATGTGCTTGGCCGGAGTGAGCAGTTGTCTGTTCGTCTCCGCTACGTAAGGTTGGTAGTTTATTTATGATGTATTCAGAATCAGTTCTGCTGACGATCATTAGACGCAAGTTGTATGTGAAATCACGGTGATACAGAACATAATTCATTTTTAAATGTCTTGCTTTGAAAAACTGCATTTGGGTATGATTAGTATAATTTTTGGTAGTAATGACTTTGTCCCTCCTAGTGTGAGGCATTTATGTGTAATAATGCCCTCTATACAATATAGATATATATATATATATATATATATATATATATATATCATATTGTATATGAGGTGATACAATATACTAAAGATGCTACGGTACATAATTAGCTTTTTAAAAATTTTATTGTGTAAAAAAACGAGATTTTAAATTTTTGAGAAACAAGGATAAATACATTTATTGTACGACCTTTCCGGTTTCGCATTTGTGCCTTATTTAACACACTCACCGGTTCGATTTCCACTCATTTACTTAATTATTTTCTCTGAAATTTTCCTTGCGTCTTGCAACCTTTTCAATAGAAGTATGTATATTGGGAAACGTTTTCAATATGCAAATGAAGTTTCTATTCCATTATGCCGGCCTTCGTCTAATGATGTTGACTAGTGAACCAGTTTATAAGCGTTGTACCGATATAACGTACGATGAATGGATGGAAGCACTCCGTCGGTTACGACGATGAGGGTTCCGGTTGATCCGAATCAACAGAACAGCCTGCTCGTAAAATTAACGTGTAAGTGGCTGAGCACTCCACAGACACGTGTACCCTTAACGTAGTTCTCGGGGATATTCAGCGTGACACAGAGAGTGACAAGGCCGGCCCTTTGAAATACAGGTACAACAGAAACAGGAAGTAAGAGTGAGAGAAAGTTGTGGTGAAAGAGTACAGCAGGGATCACCACCATCCCTGCCGGAGCCTCGTGGAGCTTTAGGTGTTTTCGCTCAATAAACACTCACAACGCCCGGTCTGGGAATCGAAACCGCGATCCTACGACCGCGAGTCCGCTGCCCTAACCACTGGGCCATTGCGCCTCCACAATGTACGATGAATATAATAATAATAACAACAATCCTTGGAGGGAATTTGAAACCTAGTGGAACCCTTCCCACTCTAGACAACTGATTTCTTCCGGGGGTGGGGAAGAGGGAGAGAAAGAAAGAAAAAAACCAAAAAAACCAACAAGCAAACAAATGAGCAGACAGGCAGATACACCGATACACTGGTTCATTATCAACCCTTCTGGGCGGAAAAACTTAAATGTGTACAAAAATCCTCATTTCTCTTGTTAATGAAATATTAAAATAATTTCAATCGGATTCGCTTTCACATGTTGAAATAATTTTAATGTGATTGCCAATTCTCTGTATGTCAAATACTGTCTTTGTTTTCGTATGCTCTATCCAGCCTATAGTCCAGACGTTGCTCAAACTAACTACCGTCTCTTCCGATCAATGCAACACTTTATGAAAGGTCAGCAATTTGAGTCATTCGATGATGTTGAAGAAGCCTGTCAAGAATTTTTCCATTCAAAGCCGACGGATTGGTACTTTGACCAAATTCGAAAGATTGCAGATCGTTAGGAGAAGGTCGTGAAAAATGATGGTCGTTATTTTGAAGAATAGTTGTTGTTTTTGAATAAATTCTTGCATTAAAAAATCACTATTTTCACACGGCGCACGAACCTTTTCCTCAACCTAGTATATATTGATTTATATCGATCGATCAAGCAATAGATATGCATACATACATACATACACATACATACATACATACATACATGCATACATACACGCATGCATACATACATACATGCATACATACATACATACATGCATACATACATACATACATACACATACATACATGCATACATACATACATACATGC
>NC_043002.1:97146245-97153745 GCF_006345805.1 Octopus sinensis
CAACAGTTTGGTGTCGGACACTAAATATTTTCCCCACATACGCATCTTCCCGTAGGTACTGTCCGAAGTACAAAACACTACCCTACTCACGAACATAGCCAGATTACTGCCAAAGGGTTTGGCCTCCACGCGGTCTGTCGAGCTACTAAGAGAAGTAGCCAAATCTCTCAAATTATATTACTTGCATATAAAAATAAAAGAACGAACGAAAACATGCATCAAGTGTTATCATATCTCTGGATGTATTATGTCCAGAATGAAAATGAAGTGATCAGAGTTTGACCACATTTATGAATGTTCTGCTCAATCAGAACTGACCTGCGGTTAAACAACAACATCTACTACTACAACTACAACTACAACTACTGCTGCTGCTGCTGTTACTACTAATGCTACTTGACAGTAATAAAAATAAAAGATAAAGATCACAAATGTTTAAGTGTCTAAACTTATCTGATGTATAGATCAAGAGTGGGAACAGGATAAATGTAAATTGAAGGATTTTGTAGTCTCTATATTCAAAAGTAAATGAGCGTTGAATATTTGCAAGAATTTAGTGGTTTCCAATGGCAACAAGATTCCAGGAAGCATGCCAATATTTCTCCAATTTTGCATTTCATATTAGATAAGGCCTGATCGTTAAAATTAAAAACTCAGTTATTAACGAAGGAATTAACGAAGGACATCGTTAACAAAAGGGATTGCTGCTGTGCGGTATAGAATCGCACCTGAAACCATTATTCTTCCGGTTGTAATTTGTATTCATCGTGAAATTAAACTTGTCTTTAAATTGATAACAAGATACAGGATTATGTACAATATGAGAGAAGTGTCGTTGTCGGGATGAAGCGTGTAAGACATAGCTGTATTAGTGGACTCTTGAGAAGATTAAACCACGTTGGATTAACATCAGCGGAGTTAACCTCAAAGCAACTTAACAGATTTTCTTCCATGCTCTTCACTCGCCAGTATTGAAATATTACTTCTTTCTACATAATGCGTGTATACTGAACTGATGCCAAGAGATTCTGCGCTCAGTGTTTTGTTATTTATTGCCTTTTAATGTGGTAAAACAGAATTGAATTTATGTATACTGTTATATAGAAGTGTAAGACAAAACTTGATATATGGTTCTATAGGGTTCAGATAAGAACAGAAATATATTAAATAAATTCTAGAAGAAAAGAAAATATAGTGTTTGATACATATAAAAATGGTCTTACGTTGTTCATCATTTATTTAAAGAAGAATATATATATAAACTGACGAATAAATAAGACGGCATAAATGTTTGTATAGATACCAACACACACATACACGCGTATGTATATATATATATATATAGAGAGAGAGAGAGAGAGAGAGGTACAAGCAAACACACACACACAATATATATATAAGTATGGATGTATATAATATATATATATATATATATAGTATGTATATATATATATATATATATATATATATATATATATATATAGCGAGAGAGAGAGGGAGATAAATAGATAGATACATATAGATACATACATACACATATATGCATATATGTGGTGTTTGTTGTGTGTGTTTGAATCTATATAAGCATATATGCCGTTTTATTAATTTAATTATTATATATAAATATATCTAAGTATATATATATATATATACATATATATATATATACATATATATATATATATATATATATGTGTGTGTGTGTGTGGTGTGTGTGTATGTATGTATGTATGTATGTAAAAATGTCGGAGGGGAGGAAAAGGAGGGAGAGAAAACGGAGGATGAGGATGAGGAGAGATGAAGAAGAGCAACAACAACAACAACGACAACAACAATTAGGTATCTTTTCTATTCTGTAGTTTAAATACTAAATCCAAATTTTGTAGAATGCAGTGCTGTGAGCTATTTACACTCAAAAAATGTAATCCGAAATGAAAGTTATATTTAGTCTGAAAGTTTCTCTGAACGCCTTGGTTTTGCCTTATGGACATTATGTAAACGAATATATTCAAAGAGCGTTTTTTTATGGCCTGATAAATAGCAAATCTAATGTTCGCAATGTTAGAGTACATTTAGGTGTATAACTCTATCAGAAACGTAATTGTGCAATGGAATATATATATATATATATATTTGTATGTATTGCTCATTTTGGCTTCAATTGTTAGCATTTTTCTTAAATATACTTAAGTGTTATCTAAATATACTGATCTCGCTAGTGAAAAGAAGTCCCACGATTCCCTTCAAGTGGCAGTCTGTGCGTCTCATTCCAAGCAACAGCATAGACAGATCAACTAAGTTAGGTCGAGGGCAACATTACTCTCTCTTTACTCATTTCTTCTTTTGTTTTAGTCATTTGACTGCGGCCATGCTGGAGCACCGTCTTTAGTCGAGCAAATCGACCCCGGGACTTATTCTTTGTAAGCCCAGTACTTATTCTATCGGTCTCTTTTGCCGAACCGCTAAGTGACGGGGACGTAAACACACCAGCATCGGTTGTCAAGCAATGCTAGGGGGACAAACACAGACCCACACCACACATACGCATATATATAATACCTATATACGACAGGCTTCTTTCAGTTTCCGTCTACCAAATCCACTCACAAGGCATTGGTCGGCCCGGGGCTATAGCAGAAGACATTTGCCCAAGATGCCACGCATTGGGACTGAACCCAGAACCATGTGGCTGGTTAGCAAGCTACTTACCACACAGCCACTCCTGCGCCTATTACTCGCTTCTGTGTGTTCCATTTCAAACGTCTTGAGTAACCTGATCTGGACAGGGCAATACCTTGTCTTTTATTGACTGTATCTTTTAGAGGAGCCCCGTAACTGCTCTTGTAAAATGCGCTTTCACCGGTTTCTTTTCATGAAATGTTCCACTGTGTAGGTTAACTTGTATAGATGTGTATATGGATAAGAAAGCCTTCTTTTTTTCTGTCAAGGGCTTATATACCCCTTTATTAGGTGATCGCCATAAGCTTTAAGCTTATATAAAAATACCATTATTATTATATGCAGGATTGTAAAAACAGCGCCGTATAAAAATAAAAAGACATTCGTACCGAAAGCGTATATATATATATATATATATGTGTGTGTGTGTGTGTGTATTTATCTATATCTATATATTTATATAGATTGATAGATATAGTATAATATATATATCTGTGTGTAGTATATATATATATATATATATATATATATATATATATATGCATGTGTGTGTATTTATCTCTCTCTATATATTTATATAGGTAGATAGATATAATATATATGTGTGTATGTATGTATGTATATAATTATATATAATATATATATATATATGTGTGTGTGTGTGTGTGTGTGTGTGTGGTGTGTGTGTGTGTGTGTGTGTGTGTGTGTGTGTGTGTGCGTGTGTATGCGTGTGTGTGTGTATGTGTGTGTAATTTCAGTGCAAGAAATATTGTGGTGGTTGCCATGTAGTAACGCCAACAATTCAAGCAGAGGAATAAATTCTTGTTCTGCAGCAAAGAAAATGTCTAACAAATCCGGTCGAACACTTGGCCCTAGAGATATGAACTGTTTACTTCCGTTACTCGATAAAATTTTGGGTGTTGTAAGAAAGGAGAAAATTCAATATAAATGCGAGAAGTAATGGAGGAGAGACAGGTAATTGTTAGAAGATGATTCTTATGTCGTGAAGAGAATTAATGTTTGGAATTGATTCTTTGTTTTGGCGCCAGTCCAACTAAATCTCCATTCTTTTTCTTTGTAATGTTATCATAAAAACTTTGAGTTGTTAAAGTACATCTTTTATATAGATGACATATTAATAATATTCGATATCTAAATTTTGTATAAGATACAAATTTGTTTGTTTGATTTGTACATGAAGCATTAAGTATGTTCTGACTCCATGGCGGTTAGGTTTATTCGATTCTAATATGTCTACACCCAGTAGCATGAGATATAAGAATTTTACTTCATTAATATTGAGGCCATTAGTCTGATACCATTAATTTGATACTTAATGTGAATCTATGTATAGCGGACGAAATAAGATTATTAGGAAAAGGATAATAGCATGTTCAGATGACATATGCTCTTTATTTAAATTACACCTAGCTCCCAGTACTTATGCTTCGTTTTAACTTAGTTTTTATGATATAAAATAAGATTAAGTTCTATTATAACTTCATTCTATTACTGAAATAAATTTCGACAAACGACTAGCACATTTCACAGATACCATGTCCCACTCACAGCCACATACTGTTATATACTTATGAACAATTGCTACTCAATGAGGGCGAGAGCAGTATTCTATTTTCGTTTCTCTTTAGCATGAATAATTCAGCTAAACACGGCGATTGTGAATATATCAGAAAGCTATCGGCTGAATTCATCGAAAAGTTATCAATAGGTGCGTGACATCCTACAGGTGTCAAGTGTGGAGGTAAGAAGAAGTAGATAAGACAGATTATGAACCAGTCAGTCATGTTGGCCATGTTACAATTACTATATGTGATAGAGAATGTATGTTAAGCAGATGATTTGTGGACACCTGTCAGCATAAAATACTTTGGTATTTCGCGCAGATCAATCATTTCAAATCTTCTTACTGCTAAAAGGCCACTTTTAACAACAAAGTTCTGTAAACATTTTAATTAAGTTATCTGATTACCTCTAGACATTCTGTCATTATTTTGATAAAGAATCTTTCCTCAGCAAGGAAGATTGAAGTAGAGATGACTGTATGAATGTGCTATTTTCTCCCTCTAGTTTTCTTCTTTTTTTTGGCTTTTAATATCTTACATTTTTGTCGATTTAAATTTATCTCACACGAGAGTTTAGTCGGTAAGGTGTACCAACACAACTGCGTTCTCGTTTTGTAGCAGGTTTATTCAAAGATTAAGAGATAATAACTTACATTATCGAATGTAACCGAAAACAATGAGTAAATGCTAAAACAAAAGAATAGTTAAGTTGGTAGGATAGAGGACATACACCACACATATATAATGCGCAAATGCTTAACACACATACACACGCAACAAGCAACATGTACACATACACTACAAATATACACTCACACACATATATGAATATTATGTATTATGTATGTATGTATGTGTATGTATATTAATGCTATAGAAGTTTCACATCCAGAATCCTGGGTACAGGTTAGACGATAAAACATAACCGCAAACGAGCTGTTATCAGTAAGTTTCCGTCATGTTATCTATTAGGTGTTGATTGTGTAGATGATGTGTTGCATTATACTGCTTAGTATTGATTAGTTACAATATGTGTTGGGCAAATTCTGTTGTTTTAACGGCTGATTATTTCATAGAGTTTGTACTGTGTGTAGATGTATTATTTAAATAATGCTATTGAACTGAAAGTTTCTTGCGTAAGACGTAAGAAGCAGATTGTACCTAACAAGGCTATCTTTTGAATTGTGTATAATGTCGTCAACCCCGGAATGTTTTCTATATTTTTCTTCATAATCTTTTTTAATTACACTTAGTGCTCCGATGATCATATGATAGCTTTTTATTAATTTTAAATGTTAAGCCCTACTTCTTGCTTATTTCAGACGCAAGGCGTTTATAACCGAATACTTTCTATACCTCGACACGGACAGTACTTTTGGTCAGAAGAAACCCTGATGCCTATAAGCGTACAGGCATTTTTTCTTTATTCTTTTAATTTTTTGCCAGGATCTTTCCCCTAAATTTACTTGTCTATTTGGACTGTGTGACCAGATAATTGTGACTGCGTTGTTGCCATGAATCGGGCTTGGTACGTGTCTATACAATTTCCCTGTCTTTACGCTGGAGTGCGAAGATAATCGCAGTATCATATTTCTGACTAAACTAGAAATAAAATGGGAAACCACTTCATTGTAGAATGAGCATACAAATGCTCTTTGCACACGTTCTGAAGCTGGCGAGAATGATGCAACTGATGTTCTTCTTGACTATTTGTAAGCCAGTACCGTGTGAGAAAGATATATATGAGAACTCAAGAAATATCTGAACAATATTTTAGCTTGAAAATTAAGTTTGAATGGAAGAACTCTCATTATAATATCTAATTATATTTTACATTATAAACGATTATTGCATTTTTCCAAATTACTGTATTAGTCCCCACTGTGTGCTCCATTTCTAACGTCTCGAGTGCCATAATCTGGATCGAGTAATTCCTAGTTTTTATTCGGATAGTATCGTTTAACGAAGTCCGTTGTTGTTCCCTTAAATTTGTTACCATCGCATTCATTTCATGACTTTCTACTTTACAAAATAGCAATAATGATTAGATTTTGTTCTGAATCATTGAGATATTCTTAATTAGGCATCGGAATATCATTATTCTATACTGGGTTGTTTGTTATCGTTATATGTAACACCCTATCCCTGTTATTTTGATTGTGGGCAGTAGTATACACTACGGGTATTATGAGCTTAGAGGTAGGTAACAATTTTCGAACAGGTGCTGTATGTTTAGAGGGATTGGTATCTTTCTTAGCAATAAATTTCTTAAACCAAATCAAAATACAATTTTACAACATAATTTTAAAATACTGTTTACAATATAAATTCATATACATTTAAAAATCTTTCGCCGAGATTACAGTCTGAATAGTATGTTGTCTTATGAGTGACCATAAACGTGACTGACTTCCAGTACAGTATTTTCCATAAATAGAGTGTACAAAAGGCCACCAGTTCGTGCAAACATTTAAAATGTGTTGCACACTGGTTCGGACAGAATAAGAACATAATAAGAAACCAAACCTCAAAATTGATTTCTGTTTGGTTAAATTAATGCGCTGTTTTGGGCGGGTCTTTTTATTGTATGTTACAATTCGTTAAGATCTTAGCGGAAATGTTTTTTATGTAGTGTTTAGAAGTTTTTTACTTGGCTGAAAATACCTACATTTTGTTAGGGTATGTGTGTGGTGTGTGTGTGTGTGTGTGCATGCATGTATATTGTCTTTATACGTATATATACTAGCACCTACCTATTTATCTAGCAAAGTATGTTCCGATTTGCCTACTTATAAC
Source organism: Octopus sinensis (assembly GCF_006345805.1). Taxonomy (NCBI): domain Eukaryota; kingdom Metazoa; phylum Mollusca; class Cephalopoda; order Octopoda; family Octopodidae; genus Octopus; species Octopus sinensis. The sequence continues at coordinate 97,153,304 of NC_043002.1, forward strand.
TTTAGCCACCCTTTCCTAGCTACCAAACGAAAGAGCTATTTTCTGTCGTTGAATATTTCACTACGGAGTACATGGTTGAGAAAGCCTATGAAAACACTGATAATAAACCATTGTACCAAAATAACTTCTGTTTGATTAAAATAATCTGCATTTTTATCGTTGGGCATGCGCAGAAGCGCTATTTTCTGACTGGGGAAGAAGAGATACAAAAACATTGAGAACTTCTACTCTCTGACCTCCCTACGGTATATTAGTGACACCATTTCGCCGTTCTATGTATTCTAACTTTTTAATTCCGTACATAGTCGTTTATATCCTTAATGGTCAACGCTGACAGGATCAATGAGCCCTTAGATAATATTCACCGTTGCAACTCCCATTTACTTTATTAGTTATTAACACCTCTCACGGTTTTATCTCAAAGCATTCTTAAAACTCACGA
>NC_043002.1:97158745-97229893 GCF_006345805.1 Octopus sinensis
CATCGAAATTGATTCAAGGTAATGGATTATATATTAGTTAATGTGTTATTACTTCATTGAGAAGACAAGATTGAATGAGTTGTCCTAATGCTGTTGTCACAGAATTATATTTTCCCTAAGTAACATCCACAAAATGAATTCAGATGTGCAATAACAATCTTATGAGTGACGCAGTAAGATTATTTAAAATATGAAGATGCAAAATAATGGAAAATGGCTTACTTTTGAGTAATCTCTCTTAAACGATGAAGGCAGAAAGACGGGATGACTTTTGAATTCCTTTTGAATATTGGCCCATAAGTTAGTTTCCAGCAATTTCAGTTCGTTTTAGCTGAAAAGGAAGAACAATTTCCACACTAAGTATGTGTCACACAAATACAAACAAAATATCCTATGATTTTCTGTAAGAAATTCCAGTGAAACGTAACATGTAATTATTTTGCTGATCGTGGAAAATATGATTTTAAAATATGAATAACCTGCATGTATGTTTAATGTAGACTTTATAGACTTTATAATAGAACAAGTAAATAGAGTTTCTTTATCTGGAGGATTATTATGAGTGGAAGAAATCTATGAAGTTAATGGACAATCAAAAATTTATTTCAATATAATTTAGAATGCAAACCGACATCTCTCTAGTTGGATAATCGTTGCCTTGATGCTATACACGTACATACATGTATGCACATATATACACACAAACATCCCTTACATACATACATTGATATACATACATACGTACATACGTACATACATACATACATATATATAATTACGGGGACGTAGACACAGCAGCATCGGTTGTGAAGCGATGGTAGGTGGGGGACAAATACACACACACACACGCCTTCACACACAAACACACACACACACACGCCTTCACACACAAACACACACACACACTCACACGCACACACACACACACATACACACACACACATATATATATATATATAAATATATATATATATATATACTAATATAGGATGGAGTATTTTTACAGAAAAATATTTCATCAAAAAATGTGGCAGCATATTAAAATACCTTTAAAGTTTAAAATTGTAAGCAACTTATAAACAAGGGCAAAAGAAAATTATTTCTATGCCAAGATGCTGATAACTCTTACCTTGGCAGCACACTCTCTAGAAATGTTGTCGTTGATGACGAAATCAACGCCAGACACGCCAAGGCAAGGGCTGCCTTTGGCAGGCTACGCAGGACTGTCTGGGAAGGAGGGGGATCTCCATCATGACAAAGATCAAGGTGTACCGGGCAGTTGTTCTCACAACGCTGCTGGGCGGTCTACCAGCGTCATGCCAGGAAGCTGAACCACTTTTATACAATACGCATCAGAAAACTTCTCGGCATAAAGTGGCAGGACAGGATGTCGGACACCGAAGTACTAATACGTGCTAACCTGCCCAGCATCCAAACTATTTTGAGGCAGTCTCAGCTTCGCTGGGCAGGGCACGTAGCTCGCATGTCAGACGATCGGTTACCAAAAAGATTGCTCTTTGGCGAGCTGCAAAAGGGAAAGCGCTCACAAGGCGGTCAACCGAAGCGCTTTAAGGACACCCTAAAAGCCTCACTGAAAGCCTTCAACATCTACCATGACACTTGGGAGCAGTCTGCTCTAGACAGAGAAGGGTGGCGATCAGCTGTCCACAAAGGTGCCAACACATGCGAGACCAATAGGATCGCTGCTGCAGATGACCGCAGACAAGCCAGGAAGATCAGAGCTAACAACCCTGTAGCAGTTGCTACCATTCACTGTCCATACTGTCAAAGACTCTTTCGGACGCAGATTGGCCTCACTAGCCATCTGCGGACTCAGAAAAACAAGCCCATCCCCACTCCAAGATGACTAGATGGTCTTCGTCGCATCGGCAGACAAACTACCGCGTACGTGTTTGTGGGTGTGTATGTGTGTGTGAGTGTGTTGTATTTTTCAGGGGTTCTGTGTGTGTCCGTGTGTGTTTGGTTTATCCGGGTGGTGTGTATGTGTGTGCGTGTACGTTCTGTACATGCTGGTACTGAGTATGCGTTTGTGTGTGTGTGTATATATATATATATATATATATATATGTGTGTGTGTGTGTGGTGTGTGTGTGTGTGTGTGTGTGGATATGGTTTATGTAGTTTCCGGATGTGTGTCTGCTGTATTTGCGAGTGGTTTGTTTTGTTTGTATTGTTACTGCAGTGTGTGTGTATACGTGTGGGTGTGTTTGAGTGAGTGTGTTTGTGTGAGTGTGTCTATGTGTCTTGTATTTGTCGGGGAGGTGCGTGTCATTGTGTGTGAATGCTTGTGTATATGTGTGTGTGTGTCTGTGTATTTCTGAGTGATTCTTGTGAATGTTGGCATTGTATTGTATGTATATGTGCATGTTTTTTTCTTTTGTGTGTGTGTGCTTTTTACTGGGAACGGGCATATGGTGTTTGCGTGTATATATATATATATAATATATATATATATATATATATATATAATATATATATATATTCAACTTACGTTGAAAGTAAGTAAAGTTTCCTTTAGAAGCGTTGAAAGATACAGAAAATAATTTATTCTCAAAGGCATGATAATGCTAACACAATAGCATGAACATGATAAACTATCTATATATCGCAGAAAAATCGTTACCAGCCAGCCATGTGACTCGAACTCACATACTTATGATTACGCATAAAGTACTTTACCTTTGTTTACTTTCATCTTAAGTTGAATTTAACGTTAGCAGCTTATAAAATTAGATTTATAAATCCTAAAATTGCAGAACAATTTGTTACTGGGCAGTTTAGTTTAGCTTAAAGGTAAAGTACTTGACGCGTAATCACAGAAATGTGAGTTCGAGTCTCATGGCTGGCCAGTAACGACTTTTTTCTGCAATATATGTATAGCTTATCTTGCTCGTGCTATTGCATTAGAATCACCATGCGTTTGAAAATACATTATTTTCTGTATCTTATCTATCTATCTATCTATGTATATATATATATATAATATATATAATATATATATATATATATATATATATATATATATATATATATATATATATATATATATATATATATATATATATATATATAGATATATATATATATAGATATATATATATATATAGATATATATATATATATAGATATATATATATATATAGATATATATATATATATGTATATGTATACACACATATGTGTGTGAGGTGCCTACTTCTGGAATGGTAGGATGTGTAAAAACACGGCTATGGTGTTCGTGAGAAAGAATAGCATGTACATTACATGCAATTTAAAGTTCACAAAGTATGAAATGAAACTTAAGATTACTCTACTAACAGACAACAGTTGCAAGACTGATTTAGACACGAAATGGATCGGTAAAAAAGAAAAAAATGCGAAAACCTGATGTTATTCATGATTGATCATGGATAGCGAACACATAATGTGAATCGCAGCTCCCATTTCCTTTGCATTGAAAGTGTTATTGGTTAGTATTAAACTTGCAGTTAACTATAATTGTAGCAACTGAGGTGGGTCGAAGTGATCTAAGATAGATTACACTTCTCGAAAACAACATCAACAGATTAAGAGAAATATCAAACAAGTCGGTATTCATCACTTGAGATGAAGTGAATAATATATTTTGTTGTATTTCAAGAGGGTCACTCTGCCAATAATGAAAATACGCACTGGCTCTATTTCACTTCGAAGGCGGCAAGCTGGCTGAATCATCAGCACGCCGGACAAAATTCTTAGCGGCATTTCCTCCGTTTTTTGTGTTTCGAATTGAAATGCCACCGAGGTCGACTTTGTCTTTCATTCTTTCCGGGTCGATGTAATTAATACAATTTACGCAATGGAGTCAATGTAATCGACAACCCCACTCCCGCCCAAATTGCAGGCTTTAAACCTATAGTAGAAAGGATTATTATTATTATTATATTATTATTATTATTATTATTATTATTATTATTATTAACACACACATACACGCGCCTGTAGATAAGAAATAAAATAAAATCGTGTGTGTGTGTGTGCGTGTGTTAGTGTATATATGGAATAAAATCATATCTGAGATAACAAGTAATAGTTTCTAACAGTAAAACACGGTAACTATGCCGTGAGCAAAGGTGAGCTGCAACGTCATAAACAATCCTGACCACATGGAAAGTAGCATTAGCGAATTGCAGTAACCATATGTTTAGTCTCTGAAATAAAACACTTGATTCTGTCCTTCGTTCAAGGATACTGCAGTAACCTCTGTACTTTATCGATTCCATAGGAAGCCTGACTACAACCTTGTTCATACGTTTGTCACTGGAATCTAAAGTAGGTACAATTGTCATAAGCAGATTCAGTTTATTAATGGATTTATAGTAGGTGGACGAGTTTCCTATGTAGCTGTTTATCATGCCTGTGAATCAGAAGTAAGTCCAGTTGAAGAAAGGTAGAATCTATGTACTTTGACAAGCAAAGAACAAAATCAATGGACGCCACAGTTATTTTATTTTTTTTCTCTATCAAAGATCTGAGGTTGTTCTCTGCTCATTTGCTTGGCGCCGAGATATAATTACAGTTGGTCACAATGTTATCATAGGATATTGGAACGGAAATTATCCATGATAAGTGTTTGTGTCTGGCGATCGATCGAGATAAAATCGTTGACCAGGCAACACACATTTACAAATGGGGTATCAATCGCACCTGTTTTCTATGGCTAGTTGCTATAATCATACCGAAGTATTATTAGAGCTTTAAGTAAACCTAATGTGACAGATTAATGCTTCAGTAGGCTTTGGAAGATCTGGAAGTTAGGGATATCTTTCTGCAGTAAATCAATTTCGTCTATGATTTACTAGGTTTACAGAAACTGAGTTGGATACTTGAAAACTTTACTTTTAGTCCTTCAAGAAGAGGAAAATTATAAACATTCTTAGTAAACTTGTTTATGATCTTCCTGGTGTTGAACTAAAAGTAAAGATTTCGAGAAGCCAACTCTGTTTCTGAAATACTATTCAATCAGTTGAGACAGTGAGATCTATCTCTACAGGAGGTTCTCAGTCACGATCATAAGTGTAGGTGATTGGTGCTTCCCGACTAAAGCGACTAATCTTGTGTGACAAGAATGCCAGGTATACTCTGTACTTATAATAATGGTTTCAAATTTTGCCACAAGGACAGCAATTTTGGGGGAAGAAATGAGTCGATTACATGGACCTCAGTGTTGAATTGATACTTTATTTATCGACCCCGAAAGGATGAAAAGCAAAGTCGACCTCGGCGGAATTTGAACTCAGAACGCGAAGACGGGCGAAATACCTATTTCTTTATTACCCACAAGGGGCTAAACACAGAGAGTACAAACAAGGACAGACATAGGCATTAAGTCGATTACATCGACCCCAGTCCGTAACTGGTACTTAATTTATCGACCCCGAAAGGATGAAAGGCAAAGTCGACCTCGGCGGAATTTGAACTCACAACGTAACGACGGGCGAAATACCACTAAGCATTTCGCCCGGCGTGCTAACGTTTCTGCCAGCTCACCGCCTTCTCTGTACTTATGGTAATAAATATATTACATACGGGCAGTCTTCCACTTTTTCCAAGCAAGGGTGGAGGAGTTAAGTCAGTACTCTACACACTATTATTTATAGCTCTCTCTACTTCGAGTTTCACCGTTAAAAAAATGATTTACCTCATATTTCTCGAACTTTCTATAAATCCTTATGAAGTAAAAAAAAAAAAAAGCATACAATTCTCGCAAAGAACAAAGCTTCTAAAATGAATGGAGAAAATTCAAAGGATTGCATTATTATAATGGTAGGGCGTCTGTCATGTTTACAGAAACTGTGGGGTCGAATCCCATTAGCAATTATTTAGCTTTTATTTTTCGCTTTATCTACTTCAAGTTACACCGTTAAAAACGATTTATATCACAATTACCCTTTTACACTAATGGTAAAAGTCACAGCTTTTCCCTCCTATCATAATAGACCACAATACGTAATATTCCATTCTCTCAATCGACCTTAGAATTTAGATTTTGATTTGAAAATCTCCAATAATTGAACTACTTCCTTGCTTCGAGTTAATCAATACTAGAAAATTGTTTCTATTTTTTTTCTTCTAATTTATAAATTCAGTTACAAAAAAACCCAACAACAATGAATTAGATGTAATTAAATAAAAAACTACAAAAGTGAATATATTAGTTGTTTTAATCTAGTTTTCTGCGACATTTGTTATTTCAGCAACCCACTTGCCATAATTGAACTCAACGTTTATATATATCTAACTTCACCGACACTAGAAATGTCACTATAGCAATAATATAACATAATAACGACATAATGAAATGTTTCTCTTGACAAGTTAAGATAAACTAATATGATTAGCAAATACAGAACGAATATGAAAAGACATTTCATCGCAAACGTTTGACTTAATAGCAAATTAACACATTGATTAAGAAATAAATATTCATATAAGCAAATATCAAATTAGATGAGGAAGGAAACAAATGGATGTTTTTATAAAGAAATTCGCATCCCCTAAAGAAATAATTCCTACACTAAGTAGTTCAAGATTGAAATTTTGTTTTCTTTTTCTCTCTAATGACAGAAGGCAGGAAAAGACAGGGGAAATATAGCCTTTTTCATTTATCTTTAACAGCCTTCAGACTTTATGCTGCAGCCGTGCCGGAGCATCGCTCTGAAGGGTTTAATAGAATAAATAAAAAGCAGTCACATAATTTATAAAGCCTTATAATTATTCTACCGGTTTCTTATGTCAAGTCGCTTAGTTATGGGGACATAAACAAAGCAACGCCGGATGTCAAATGGTGATGGAGACACGCATAAACGCAAATCACACACACATATATATATATATACATATATATATATATATATATATATATATATATATATATATTACAATATACATATATATATATATAGATATACCACACAATATATACATACATACACATCTAATATATATATATATATATATATACATATATACATATACATATATATATAGAATATATATAATATAATAATATATATATATATATACACACACAATATACATACATACACACATACATATATATTTTTGTGTGTATGCGTGTGTGTGTGTGTGCGTGCGTAATTATAGGATCTGAGGATCTAAGTGTAAGAAGTTTGTCAGCTACGACCAGTCCTTGGTAGGTATACAAAAAAAAAATCAACGCTCAGGAACAATAATAATTTTTGGGGTGAGGGTTCTAGGCTTTTCCCATCTCGAGGATCGTTAAGCTGAAAAAAAAAGATCAGAACATATCTTCGGCGAGTTATCTTGGAATTTTTTAACGGCAATGTATTCTTCATATAATTGAGGTATACTCAGCCAGATGAGTAGCTAGCTGATTACTTCCCATACTCCCCATTGAGCAATTATTACATCAGAGGATTTACTAGCTAGGAGACATATGTAACCTGGATTTTATCTACTCTATTCCATCAATTTGGATTTATATATATATATATATATATATATATATATATATATATCAAGAGAGAGAGAGAGAGGACTTCTTTTCAATTTACGTCTACCAAATCTACTCACAAGAATTTGGTCGGCTTGGGACTAAAGTAGAAGACACCTCCACCTGGTGTCATTCACTTGGACTGAACTCGGAACCATGTTGCTGTTGATGGAAAGCAAACTTGTTACCACGCAGCCACTTATGTTTAGGAATTCTATATAAAGAAATAAATTTAAAGATGTTTACCCTATTTTGTTAGTAAGAAACGATAAAACAGTTGTATTTGACAGAAATATTTGACATTTACTGAGCGGCAAATATCTATGCGATTGTAGTAGTGGTTTATACTGATATATAAGTCAATAACCTACAATAATTTTATATCTTCAACCAATCTCAAATATTTACAATAGAAAACTACAAACTTACTAACGCCATCTCTTAGCTCAATTCTCTAATCAGCTTTACTAAATCCTAAATATTTCTGAAGCCAACGTTATTAGCCGACTTCGACTTAACGTTCATCTGACAGACGATAATATCAGCTTGAAACGATGATCGTTCTGATAATGCATTGAATTGAAATAAACAGGTACATATATATATATATAATATATATAATATATTATATATATATTATATATATATATATATATATAGATAATATACACACACACAATATATATATATATATATACATACATTATATAACATAGTATATACATGTATATATACATATATGTATATAATATATATATAATAATTTATATAGATAGATAGATGGATAGATAAACGCACATACATACATACATGCACACACATACATACATGCACACACATACATACATGCACACACATACATACATACATGCATATATATATATATATATATATACATATATATATTTATATCAACACACACACATATTTATATATACACACACAAATGTGTGTATTGGCACTGATTGACGCACACAAAATCGCCTATAATCATTCAAAAATATATGTTCGATGATTATTTTCCAGATGTCTACTGACTCACGAGTCTCGCTACGAGTTCTGGAGTCGAATGTGAAGAATATAGAGAAATATCTGATCAAAAACTCGTGCTTCCGGTTGTCGTCCTATTCTGTAAGTCTTGCACAGGAAGTACTTTGTTTCTCTTAATGTATACAGATAAAAATGGCTACCATTGAAGTAAAGGAATAAAGGATGTTTTAGAGCTGGAAACAGAATTCATGCATGCATGTATGTATGTGTGTATATATGTATGTATGTATGTGTGGATGGATGGATGGATGGATGGATGAATGGATGGATGGATGGTGGGTGGATGGATGAATGGATAAAGGTATGTATGAATCTGTCTCTGTATATGTATGTGTATACATAGGCATATATATATATATTATATGTATTCGTAAACATATATAATATATGCTTATGTATATGTGCGCATATATATATATATATATATATATATATATATATATATATAACTGCCAACCACGTATGACGTCCTATACAGGACAGTGCTACTGGTGTTTTCGCCTCAGTAAGACATCTCTTCCAGCTGGCTAACGACAGTAGTACTGTCCTGTGTAGGACGCCACACTTGGTTGGCAGTTATATGTTACGATTCCCTATTGCTACTGTTCTACATCTCGCTCAGAGATACAATTTAGCATATATATATATATATATATATATATATAATTATATATCACTGGCGAAAGCCTGTTTTTAGGGTTACCCTGGGTGTCTCGAGAAAAAGAATATTTTCATGGCGTATCAGGAGACCCTATGTATTGAGGGGGAAACGAACCGGGTATAAGTAACGATCATCTTTAGGTCGTCTTCAGGTCGTCATCGTCCTCCTTCTGCAATGCCACCTGTTTTTATTGGGTTACCTTGGGTTTCTCACCATTTTTTATAAACTATATACATACAACATACATACATACATACATACCTACTACATATATCTATATTATATATAGATATCTATATATATATATATAGATCTATATATATATATATATATTAGAAGAAATGAGGTAATCAGAATATCGGATGTTTATATTTACAGATATTTATTTATATATTACATTTTTTACATATATACCATATCACTGAGATCATTAGCGCTTTCTCACATTCTAGTGGGGTTTTCAAATCAAAATAATTCCTTTGTGGGAAATTCTAATCATTTTATAGAGTTTCGTAGTGCTGGGGAGGAACATACATACATATGTATATATGTATGTATATATATATATATGTGTGTGTGTGTGTATAGATACATGTATGTGATTGTATCTGTTTGTCAAATCTTTCCATCCTGCCCTCCACTTCTCCTGCACTATCTCTGTCACCTCTGTCCCCTTTCTTGACATTTCGGTCAGCATTCATCACTCCACTCTTTCCACCTCCATCCACTACAAACATGCAGACTCACACTCATACCACAACTTCTCCTCCTCCCATCCTAAACACACCAAGCTTTCCATCTCCTATTTCCAATTCCTCCGCCTACGCAGGCTCTATAGTGACGACCATCACATTGACACTCAGTCTCAATTCGTGGCTCCCCACTTTATCCTACATGGATATCCCTCACCACTATCCACACTGCCCTTGCCAGAGCACGTTCCGTGGACCGTGCATCTGCTCTCTCCCCCCGAACCCGTCCTGCCGACTCCCGACTCCCGTTTCCTCCTCACCTACCACTCCACCACCCCACGTCTCCAACGCACCATTCTCCGAGCCTTCCGGCGACTCCAGTCCGACCCTCTACTTCGTACAGATTCTCTAACCGACCCCTCCCCTCCTTCAAACGAGCCCACAACCTACGAGACTTCTTGGTCCACAGCTTCTTCCCTAACCCAACCTCCCAGCTCGGCTCGTTCCCCTGCTCTCGGTGACGCTGCCCGCGCACTTGCCTTTACCTCTCCAACACCACCCTCCTCACCGGCACCCGTTATCGACACTATCACATCACCGGTCCGCGGAATACCTCCGAGACATCCGACTCGGAAATGACACCACATCTCGCGCCATTTCCGCTCTACCGGTCACTTGTTGCAACACCTGTCCGTGTTCGGATTGTCCTTGCACAGGGGCTATCCGGAGTCCTGTTTGTGCCGTGAACAGGGATTAATATTCTCTCTTCGTTCCTTTGCCCCACATGGGCTCAACTCTCCTCCCCTCTTCATCTAACCTCCCCCCCTCGCCTCTCTCCCCTCATACCTACTTCTTCCCACCCACCTCTCTCTCTTGCTCCGACTCCTACTTCTCTTAACTCCGACTCTCCTCTTTTCTCTTCTCTCCTACTCACCTCCTTTCCCCCTTCATCGTCACCCTTCCCACCCTTACACATTCCACCCCACCTTCCCTATCCTTCCCATTCTACCCCACAGCATACAACCACTCCCACATACACCACCTCTAGCCACACCTCTACCACCACCCTCAGCCTAACCCACACCCCATCCTTGCTTTCCCCACTCTCGCCTCCCCCACATACCAACACCACCACATCACACCACCACGCACACACTAGCACTGACCAGCCCCACACAATCATCCACACACACATACACACACTCACACGTCAAGGTCACCAGCCCTCTTCCACACGCACATACATACTCTCTTATACACACGCACGCGTACCTTCGTTTTTTGATCACCACTACTTTATTATCTCCCCTTATTCCTAGTTCTCCTGGTTGACCCTTCTGTCCGACATTCGCCATGATAGATCGCCAGTCACTACACATTCTTTATTTTCTCTCCTTGTTTCTTTCTGTGTTCCTTTCTGTGGAAGAGTGTAGGCTCAAAACGTTAAAGAAGTTTTCAATTCCTAAGCGTTGAACTAATACATCTGCTTGTTGTCTATACCACCTGTCTTCGTCTTTTGTCCTTTTTTATGAATTCTCCCATATATATATATATATATATATATGCTATACTGTTTGATTCTGTAAATCCAACTTTTCTACTATTTCTTCAGAAACATATACATATGTGTCTATGCCTGAGTATGTGTCCATGCATGAGTGTATGTGTGTGTATATGTGTGCGTGTGTACTTGACTTTATGCGTGTTGATGTATGTAATATATGTATGCTGCATGTATCCAAAGAAGTGCATGGACGACCACATGTAATATGACTTCTGTGCATTGAACTAGTAAATGAAATTTATAAAGATACGTATAACACATACAATAGTGAACGCAGGTAGAAATGTTGTATAGAGAAAGAAAAGACAGGGTGCTTTATCAAGAGAGTGGGAAAATGAACTAGAGTACTACAAATTTGATTGGCCTTGTACATGCCGTAGGGAATGAATTGGAAATTGTGTTAAACTAGGAAATAATAGTTGTAATATAAGCTGGTAAGTTGAAATATGCAGTGCGTGGTTAGAGAGTGTGATGATGAAATTTTATTGGAAATTAATTCCCGTGAAGCTCAGAGTGCTGTTTCTGAGTAGAGAACGTAGAGAGTGAGAAATGAAGAGAGAGAAATTGACAGAGTTGTATAGGTGGAAGGATGAGTGAGTCTGTGTGTGTGTGTGAGAGAGAGAGAGAGAAAGTTAGAAGTGGAGAAAGTGATGTAGGGCGAAAAAGAGAAAGGGATGTAGAATAAGAGAATAAAAGAAAGATATTGAGAGAATAATTGAAACGGAGTTAATAGAAGATATGAGAGAACATATTTTGTGTGCGTAAGATTAATGGAAAGAAAAGAAGGCAGGGAGAATAAAAGTGGAGAGTAAAGTGGATGGGAACAGCCTGAATGAGTAAGGTGTAATTAACATTGAGATGAGGGTTGAGAAAAGTAGAGAAGAAGGAGGAAGAGAGAGAGAGAGAGAGATTGAATTTAATGTATTATTTAATCTTTCTTTTACTCACACTTTCTTTTCAAGGAAACACGTGTAGGAAATGTAACCGAGTGAAAGAGACAGGAATAAAATTAAGAAGGAGAAAGAGACGGAGTGAGGGAAAGTTCAAGACGGAGATGGAGGGAGATGAAGCTTAAGGGTCAGTGAGGATGGGAGAAGGGTGCATGGTAGAAAATTTGATTGAAACAGAATGAGAGAAATAAAGGGGTAAAACAAGTAATTAAAAAGCGGGGGTGGAATTTCGATAAGATGTCATTTATATAGAGGTGTAGGTAAGATAGATGATCGATGAATAGGATGTTGGAGGAGAATGAGAGAGCGGAGGAGTGTTAGAGATGAATTAAAGGGAGAAGCATGACAATGCAAGTATATTCCAAAAGAGGAGGGATAAGGAATGAATAAAATTGCAAAGGAACCAATAGTGAATTTTTGTGAAGTGTGGGCAGATATATAAGTATCAACAGAGTTTAAATAATAAGGTTATACTTTATAAAATAGACAAGAAAATGAGAGATTGAAAATATATGAAGATATATCAGGAAGAAATTACTAAAGGAAAACACAAAAAAAAAATGGGTGTATTTGTGTGAAATAGAGTAAGAAATCGAGAAAATATTGTTGATATAATTGTTAAAAGCGTTAAGTGGAATAATAATGAATTCTGTGAGCCAATGTCTTTCTTTAAAAGAGAATTGTTCCCAGATGGGAATTTTCTTTTCTCTGAGCAACAAGTTTAGCAATTGCCATTGTGTTGCTATTTTTCGCAGAAGAATGAAAATAAGGAACGCCATTTTCGTAATTAGGTGTAAAAACATTGAGTTCAAGGCTAGTTGAGAATTGGTAACTCAATTGCTTTTCATTTGTACGAAATTGATAAGCATGAATCATAGAGAAGACGGTTGACTCAATCAAGAAATAGGTCAATGGTTATTATTTCGCTTAGCTTCATTGGAATACAGAAAATAAAGAATAACAATCACAGATTTTCTGCATGCGAGCTGGGAAGGTGTGTCTTCAAAATACAAATATCGTTGAAATTCAATATACTACTACTACTACTACTACTACTACAATAATAATAATAATAATAATAATAGTGATACATGTGCTTAGTGTACCTTTATCAGACAGGTAGTCATGATGGGCATACTGGGCTTCGTATATTTTACCCCAGAGTCACTTTGATGGCATGCACTGCTCTCTCACTCAATAATAATAATTATAATAATAATAATAATAATAATAATAATAATAATAATAATAATAATAATAATAATAATAATAGTAAAATGGCAGAAATTCAAAAGATAGTGCTCATGGGAACTGCCCATATCCTACGCAAAATACTTTTCTATGTAATCTCAAGTTTAAAACAAACACATAATTTTCTTATGGTTTCTTAAACATTCCCTAGAACAACACTATGTACAAAACCAAATATATGGCACCCTAGGCATTACACCAACATGAACTTCCAATTTGTATCTTGAAGTCTCTGGGTGAGACTTGGAGCCAACTTGTACATATATAAAGCAAAAGTCAAACATAGAATGATAATAATAATAATAATAATAACGTGTCTCTAAAAGGAATGGCGAAACTTTCAAAATACAAAGACCTGGAAATGGAGGTAACCAGAATGTGGAATCTAAAACAGAACAATTCCTATCATAGTAGGTGCATTAGGCATGATAAAAAAATTCAGACACAATACATACAAAAACACCAGGACTTACAAAGACATATAACATACAGAAAATTGCACTACTAGGCACTGCACACATCCTACGCAGAACACCTTCCATACAACCAAACCATCAGAGCATCACAACAAATCACAGCACATACCCAAGCACACAGAGCTGCGCTCGGTAGTGAAGTGAAAGCACACTATAAAAAAAAAAATAATAATAATAATAATAATAATACCACTACTGTTACTGTTGCGGTTGTTCCTTCTACTACTGCTACTGGTATAACTTCTAATCTCACCCCCACATACAGTTTTTGTCAACGTTTCTCCCTACTACCTCCGTTCTGCGGTCATGGACTGATAGTTCTTCTTTAAGGCGATTAATTTCTGAACTTTGCTATGCTACACAATACTGAAAGAGATCCCGCTGAGAGAAGAGAGGAACAGAATGTATGTGAATTGCAACAAATGTCAAGTTAAATTACCAATTATATTCATAACCCTGAAGACTAGATGTATTGAGTAACAAGTTCGCCTGTAACCAGATGCGGTGACACCCTGTCAGTGACCAGGTTACAAGTGGTTCGACGAAAAGTTTGCCACTAAATAATAGACGTTTAAATATTTTTAATATTCATGTCTTTGAGTGAGTAATACGTGTCTTCTACGGTGTGTTTCCGTTAGCTTCAGCACAGTTTCAGACTAAATCATTACGAGTCAGTACATATCTGACACACACACACACACACACACACCACACACACACACACACACACACACATATTATATATATATATATATATATATATATATATATATATATATATCTGCATATATACATACACATACATACATATAATTATGGCTGCCCCCTCGTTATCGAGTATGGCCATTGCACGAAGCTTAACTGTTACTGGTGCTGTGATCGAATGTGATTTTTAGCCCAGCTAAAGATCTACAATGTCTTGTACAAATTGGCAACTAAGACCTTTACTGTAATAGCCGGCTGTAGTTGTAACTGGCTTCATGTACCTTTGCATGTCGTTTAGGTCCTCCTGCCGAATTACACTCTCTTCCACATGCCCGACAGATATGACTAGTATGTGTGTTCACCATCACCAGTGGCCCGATTGTCACTCATCTGTCTCGTTTAATGACTACGAAGATGACTCATGAGTCCAGCTTTACTGAGGACAGGGTCTTGCACAGACATTGCACGTCAGAATCAAAGGAAGATCCTTCCCTTCTGGAAGTAACATCGATGCCCTTCCTGACATCCTCCTTACTTTCTCATGTGCAACTCGAGATTTCTCAAACGTGGCTGTCCAATGCACAATCTTTCTCCACCTGGGGATCAATAGCTATGCACCTGGGTCAATCCCACTGCATTAAGGAGAGCAGCCCATAATCCTAAAAGAAAACAAGTCAACATCACTTTACCACTTGAGCTACAGTTTATGTCGAGTTATCCCAGTTACCCGAATCTTCCTTCTCCATAGAAATCATGGCCTTGACAAGCTGGAGCTCCTTCACTTCCAATGCTTTAAGCAGCGATCACTATTCACGTCCGACTTAATTCTGTAGTCTCCGCCGCATCATAATGCCGTAAGATGTTTATTGGTGGTCGATATGTGACCCCGTCGATAGGAACCACCGCCCTGTTGAACGGTTATTTGCATATGTCATCCCGCAGACTTTCAGCGAACACCACTCCTCCCGAAAGCAGCACTTGGGGTTGCCTATTCTATATGGCTCATATCCACATCCATACATACATACATACATCCATACATACATACATACATACATACATCCTAACATACATACATACATACATACATACATACATACTACATACATACATACATACATTATTTACATACATACATCATACGTACATACATACAAATAAAACTACATCGTATGTTCGTTTCGTTTCTAGATGCAGTTCGATACAAGCATGCATCTACATACAGACTACGTACATCATACATATATACACCACGTTTTTACGTACAAATGTTTACATACATACATACGTAACCTATACATACATACATACATACATCATACATACATACATACATACATACCTACAGACTACATTATGTATGGCCCACATTATAGTATCGATGCAGATTTTTTTTTAAGTTTAACATGGGCTTTCTTGACAAGAAATTTTCATTTGAGTAAGCTGTGCATTGAGCCAGTCCAGCCTACAGAACAGCAGCTTCGCTCGGTAAATACTAAGTTCCGACATTCGGTAGCCACTGAGCACATGTTTCCTGGATTTATCTATTCCAGTTCCCGATTTTGGATTTGTTAATTCGCTTACACAGCGCTCCAGCTGCAAACCGTGGACCGGTAAAATAGACTTTCTTCGGCTTATCGGCTCATTATTGGGAAAATTACAACATCTACGCACGCCATCAATCACTATTCCTCCCTGAAATTTTTTGTTTTTACTTCCCCAGACTCTCGCACCATACATCCTACACATGGATACATTGGATCCACCTTTATGTACATACATACACATGTACATACATACATGTATACATATATGTATATATATATATGTATATACATACATACATACATACTACACATACATATATATATATGTTATGCATCCATCTACATACTACTCTATACATACTACATACTACGACATATGTATACATATGGTACATGTGTACATACATACCTACATACATATATATATTTATATATATACATATATATTCTCATACATACGGGAGAGTTTTACGATACAACATAATACGAGACCGTGGTGTACAAACAAAAACAAACAATGTATTAGGTATAACGCCCACGAATAGCAAAACTCTTTTACGTTTCGCGCCTACGTTCTTCTTTACATAAAGGGATTCCGATAAATGTATATAATAGATTTTGGTATATATAATATATATATCCGTATATATAATAATGCGTATATATAATATGGTAATATATTCGACAGAGAGAGAGAAGAAGATTAAGAACAGAAGAAGAACGAAAGAAGAAAAGAAGAAGAAGCTGAAGAAGAAGAATTTTTAGACTTTAAAGAAGACGAATAATTTCCAGCATGATTGAAGAATTCACCTTAGGAATGAGAACTCACGTTATAAATTATATAATACACCTAATATATATGCCTGTGGGTGTATATATCGATATACGTATATTATAACATATATATATAAGTGCGTTTATTGATCTATTCTATATATATGTATCGTGATAGCCGGTTATATTATATATAAACTATATGTAATATAGCTGCTGGGAGAGTTACGAGAAAACAAAAATGGTCTAAAAACAAAGTACAATGGTTTCGCTATGGAATAGAAAAAGTCTTTTACTTTTCGAGCCTTTTCTTAGAAAGGGACATTTTGTATATATTTTGTGTATATATATACGATATCTATATATATATATATATATGCAATATACAATGATATAATTATGAGAGCGAGAGAAGAGTAGAAGAAGAACGAAGAAGAAGAATGGAAGTCAGAAGAAAGGAGAAGAAGAAGAAGAAGAAGAAGAAGAAGAAGAAAGAAAATTCTGAAGAATAAGAATATAAGAAGAGAAGAAAAGAAGATTAAGAACTTTAGAAATCTGGTTCGAAATTTTCCTACGACACACTTAAGGATGGGGCCTCAAACGACAAGGATGTCTAGAGAACGTTACTTGTATTTTTGCTGCGATAGCCGTTCTTTTGGGCAACTATTGTATCTATTCTGTTGCTTTTGCCGAGATATCAAAAACCTAAAAAGTGTATAAATGGTTTCGCTAAATAAAAACCTACTTACATTTCTTGTCTGCAACATTTTGGCGTATTGTATATAATAGCATTATATATATATATATATATATATATATATATATATATGAAAAACAAGTCAGATACAAAATCTAAAATAATTTTTAAAGAACATTTCAGTACCTGTTTCAGTCATTGAGACCTTTTCAACTGTAACAATTAAATAATTAAATTTAGAAAAATTAAAAGAAAAGTCTTTTTAAAAGAATATTTGTATTGTGTTCAAATATAAGTGGCATTTTCCTTGTTTCTGCCTTTCTCTGTCTCTCTTGTTTACTCTTGTGTGTTCGAGGTCAATGTGAATATATATATACTAGGCCATAGATGTAGTCTACAAGTTCCCCTTGACTGATAGAGATGTAGCAGAATAACTTTCGTGGGTATGGCATCTGACGAGACCTAATGCAGTATCAATGAAGTGTCAATAATTGTCGCTTATCTCTACACAAGAAGCCTGTCTTTTCCTTAACGATATGTCATCTTTATAAAATTCTAGACTCTTTTTCACATAGGCTGTTTTCGATTGTCTTTCGGTAGTTGAAATACATTCCGTAAATGTGGATGTCATTTTAATGAATCAAGAATTTAAGCTGTATGGCATTTGATATACTTATATTATTCTATGTTCATATATATAAAACACTGGCCAATTTGAGTTATTTCTCTTCGGTCATTTTTGTTTAGCATGCACACACATACATACGCGCGTCCATATATAATATATATATATATATATATATATATTATACATTAACATGGACTAAAGCCATCTGAATATGGCTAGGGACAGGGCAGGGTGGTGGGGTGTTACTACTGTTGCATTTAGCCCCAGCGAACATCAACGTCGCCAGATAGGCTTGACACCATCACGTCACGGCTCCTTTTATCCTGCAAAGGGAGATATTTCCCCGATGAAGCGGAAACCACACACGACCTAGTTTCAAGGTGTATTGCCTATCATCAACGTGTGGTAGGGCCCCCGCTCCTCCCTCGACGAAATCTCACTCTGCAGGATATTTATATATAGATTTTCAGCAAAACATTTGCTGATTTCGAAAATCTGTTCGACAGCAATAATAATTCTCTAAATGAGATATAGACAGTAACTGCTCCATAACATAAGGGACTAAAGCCATCTGAATATGGCTAGGGACAGGGCAGGGTGGTGGGGTGTTACTGTTGCATTTAGCCCCAGGCGAACATCAACGTCGCCAGATAGGCTTGACACCATCACGGCGTCCTTTATCCTGCAAAGGGAGATAATTCCCCGATGAAGCGGAAACCACACACGGACCCGCTTCATCGGGCAATTATCTCCCTTTGCAGGATAAAGGACGCCGTGATGGTGTCAAGCCTATCTGCCGACGTTGATGTTCGCCTGGGGCTAAATGCAACAGTAACACCCCCACCACCCTGCCCTGTCCCTAGCCATATTCAGATGGCTTTAGTCCCTTATGTTATGGAGCAGTTACTGTCTATATCTCATTTAGAGAATTATTATTGCATATATATATATTGTTTTATTCTTTCTTTCTTTCACTTGTTTCAGTCATTTGGCTGCGTCTATGCTGGGACACCGCCTTCTGTCGAACAAATCAACCCCGGGACTTATTCTTTGAAAGCCAAGTACTTACTCTATCATTCTTTTTTGCCGAACCGCTAAATTATGGGATGTAAACACACCAACAACGGTTGTCAAGTGATGGTGGAGGCAACAAACAGACACACAAACATATACATACATATATATATATATATATATATATATTACGACAGACTTCTTTTAGTTTCCATCTACCAAATCCACTCAAGTCTTTGGTCGACTCGAGGCTATCGTAGAAGGTGCCATGCAGTGGAACTGAACCCGGAGCCATGTGGTTGGGAATGTGTTTGTGTGTGTGTGTGTGCGCGCGCGTATGTATATTTGTATTGGGGTGTTGTTTAGTTTGCTTTTGTTGCTTATCTCCAAATCTATCTAAAATGATAAAAATTCGTTATAACTGTGACCACCCCATCTGTCCTTTTATTTCAGTGTGATCCTATTTGCCTTTTTTGATACATGAATTTGGAGGAAATTTGTTGTGTTATTTCTGTTTGGGCTTGTGACGCAGTAGGAGCTCCGTTGCTGGTTGACAATGTTTGAAATTGTAAATACGATTCTTTGGAAAAGAAAATAGCAGTAAAGGCATGAAATTAAGTAAGGGCATGAACGCGAAAATGGATATCTGTCGCCTTTGGTAGAAATAATTCTCTTATTTGCTTTCCGTTTTATTTCCAAATCAACAAAGCTCAATTCATACTCGCATATCTAGAAGGATACTGCTGCTACACACACAAATTATTTCGTGTTTAAAAGGATATTCGATTGATAGGTAAACTCTCACAATACAACTACGAGCTCAGTTCAAATATGCGGTTATCTTTTCACTACCGCCTGTATTACTACGACAGCATGTTCTGTTTATTGATTAATCAGAGGAAGATGGGTAGCATTCATAATATTTTTTAGGATCTCATAGACTGGCGACGGGGAAGGTGGAAGTCTCATTCATTTATTTATATACTTATTTATTTATTTATTTATTCATTCATTCATGTAGCTGGACGACTTGCTGTTGAACGGGAGACCCGTTTTGCCTACCACTGAATATCTGGAATGGATCATTTCATGTGTTCTCAAACAGTTTTCGTCCACAAATTTTATGCTCCAGGCTTTGGATTTCTAATGGCTATTACAGAAGGGACTTAACCAAAGACATTGTACTGAGATTGTTCCTGAAGCCACATAGACTCGAAACGAATTAACTAACGACGCAATCACGCAAGCGCTTATAAAACGGTATGCTTCCTCTTTTAATCAAAACAGTCGATACATCTCTTCTGACTACTAAAATCTTACACCTATCGACTTCCATATCTCGCAATACATACTTTATTCAAACGTTACCCCATGCAGCTTCAACACTACCTAATTTCCCTCTACCCACATTTTCCTGAAGAGATATCCTAATAGCCTCGGAGTCTTCAGAGGTCGTGAGTGTTGATCTTTTATCTCCTTAAACAATTTATACGAAAATCATTTAAAATTCTTCAACCTCACAACCATAGAGTTAACAATGTGGAATTTATTCTTCATTGTTAAGTCTAGAAAAATAATCGCTGCAATTCTATTTTCTATCTATTTGCAAGATTCCTGATTGGAATTCGTGCTTTGTATCAAATCATATTACGTCTGGGGTGAGGAACATTACACCAATTGACTATCACACCAGTGCGTCTGTTCTTATTATTGGAGCAACGACCTCCAAGACGTAAGAAATAATCATTGTGTTGTTATGAAAAAAATGTAATCACTGGATGATGAAATATTACTTTTCAATGAAGGAAAATTTTGTGAGAGTATATATTATATATACATAATACAAAGTATAGGAGAATGAAAGCTCAAATCCTAGTCAGTCAACCGAATTCTCGAACGCATAAATGAAGATATTCAATCAATGTAATTGAATCATATATATTTATACACATCGACATAAATCATGCATGTATAGGCGTAAAGATTCTCAAAGGGTATAAAGAATAAAACCAACGATACATGAAATATAGGAGAGATATAAAAGTATATAAAAATATATAAAAATACATATAAAATCACATATAAATAAGGATTACATGTATGCGTGATAAACATAGGAGACACAAAACGAATGAGAAGTTGATAAATATAGGGATGAAAATATCAGTCTTCAAAATGGCAGACCGCCTAAATTGTCTAAAATTTCTAATACATCTAAGATATCAGATAAAAGTGACACAAGATAGCAAGGTTAAGAACAGTAAAGGGGATCCGAAAAAATAGGAGGGTGTTCAATCTACGGTCGTTTCAGGGGTACATTACCGGTCAAAGTACTTTGTATTATTTCACATTGGCTCTCTACGAGCACTCCGAAAATAGCATGTGTGATATATATATATATAATAATATATATAATATATATATATATATATATATATTATATATAATATATATATATATATATATATATATATATATATATATATATATACATATTATATATATACTTTGATACTTTGATACTTTGATAGGTTTCGGCCATTATTGGCCCAGGCCATGTCTAACTTAATATATATATATGTATATAATATGTATATACATGTATGTATGTGTGTATATATACATATTTATTTCATTATTGCCCACAAGGGGCTAAACATAGAGGGGACAAACAAAGACAGACAAAGGGATTAAGTTATTACATCGACTCCGTTGCGAAACTGATACTTATTTAATCCACCCCGAAAGGATGAAAGGCAAAGTCGATCTCGGCGGTATTTGAACTCAGAACGTAGCGGTAGACGAGATACCTATTTCTTTACTACCCACAAGGGGCTAAACATAGAGGGGACAAACAACGACAGACAAATGGATCAAGTCGATTATATCGACCCCAGTGCGTAACTGGTAATTATTTAATTCACCCCGAAAGGATGAAAGGCAAAGTCGACCTCGGCGGAACGTGAACTCAGAACGTAGTGGCAGACGAAATACCGCTAAGTATTTCGCCCGGGGTGCTAACGATTCTGCCATATATACACTCGTGAGTTGCCGACCTTAGTTTCTCGATCCCACTCTTCAGGTAACTGGCACTGTAGTTTTCGCAGCTTGATCATTTACATATCAGACTATTGAACTCAGCTGTTCCTATGCACGCTGACAAGGGGAAAATTCTGGAGAAGAGTATTAGAGACGGCTATCAGCAGCAATAAAATTATATTCATGAAAATAAGACCACTGTGAATAATAATAATGACAATAATAATAATAATAATAATAATAATAATAATAATAATAATAATAATAATAATAATAATAATAACAATAATGATAATAATAACAATAATAATAATAATGATGGTAATAATAATAATAATAATAACAATAATAACATCAACAATAATAATAATAATAACAATAATAATAATAATAATAATAATAATGATAATAATAATAATAACAATAACAATAATGATAATAATAATAATAATAGCAATGATAACAACAACAATAATAATAATAATAACAATAATAATAATAATAATAATAATAATAATAATAATAATAATAATAATAATAATAAGAAGAAGAAGAAGAAGAAGAAGAAGAAGAAGAAGAAGAAGATGAAGAGGAAGAAGAAGAAGAAAATATATATAAGAAATAGAAAGAGGGGAACATGAGGAAAGATAGAAGAGGAAGGAACGAATGGAGGAGCAGAATACGATAAAGGAAATCAGAGGCAATCACTGTCAATATTCTGTAGGATATTGACATTTGTGGAAGTTGCGAATTTATATGGATGACTACGTTTGACCTAATTTTCCTGTGACATGTAGAAATAAATCAGGGGTGAGAGATGGTAGTAATATTGATGTATGTTCTGAGCTATCGTCTGCATTGATTAATAGAATTTTTTTTTGGTTTTCTTTTTGTTTTGACTTTTTTCTTGTTTCTTTTTTCTGTTTTTGTTTTTTTTTTTTGTTATATTATACGAAAGAAAAGGAAGAAATGGATAGCTGTGACACCTCGATTTATCAGATCAGAATATGTAAAAATGCTGCATTCTCAAAACAAGCGACGATGCCGGTCGTTAACAGCGTGTCGGAAGGTGAGTGCAGAGTAGCACCCGGTCTTAGCAGTTGAAACCACGACTGCACGATCGTCAGTGCAGCACCCTACCAACTAGCCCATGCAGCAGCAGCAGCTGTAGCAGTAGTAGTAGTAGTAGTAGTAGTAGTAGTAGTAGTAGTAGTAGTAGTAGTAGTAGTATTAGTAATAGTAGTAGTAGTAGTAGTAGTAGTAGTAGTAGTAGTAAGTAGTGGCAGCAGCAGTAGTAGTAGTAGTAGTAGTATTAGTAGTAGTAGTAGTAGTAGTAGTAGTAGTAGTAGTAGCAGTAGCATTAGTAGTAGCAGCAGTTGTAGCAGCTATAGCAGCAGTAGTAGTAGTAGTAGTAGCAGCACCAGTAGTAAAGCGATAAAAATTTGTAGAAATAGCGGGAATAGGAGTTTCCTATTATTAATAATTCCACATGGTAAGCAGATCAAAGCTACAGAAAATAAATTCCCGCAAAATTCAAGATACTATTCGATTATTAACTCACACCGAATTAGGAAAGATTTTTCTAACAAAAAAAATCTTTCACAAATCATCTCTTCGCATAATAATAAGTTGTTAAATACAAATACTAGCATTAATTTTGATAACACTAGCCATTCCTTAAATAATAATAACAACGGGGTTATTGTATCTGAATTCAACTCCAACGGCATTCGTTTTCTTAGTAATTTCTTAGGAACTTTATTTATCAATGTAAAATTACTTCCGGTGCTGACATATTTTTTATATAGGTAGTTCTTCATCTCAGTTGTCCAAAAGACTATCTAATCATTACTCTACATTTAGGCATATCAATAAATGTAACAATACAGGGCTTAGTAAATTAATCTAGTATCTAGAAGATCATAATGAACAAATTAATTTGGAATGGAATATTCTCCCTATATCTTTACTGTATGATAAAGGAAAACATTTCGGTTCTCTGTGTAATAGCGAGATGTTTTATATTCTATTCTCAAAGAATCCCTTGTAATCCCTTTATAGAACGCGTTCAACGTTGCAAACGTAGGCACAAAACATACCTTTAGTTCCTATAAGTGATTTCTACCATTCTATATAATTTAACCTTTGACTATCTTCTTACATTTCAATTCCACTAAATATAATATCTAATTCCACGCTTTTAAAGATTATTCTAATTCACTCTATATTTCTGCATTATTAGTTTTCTGCTAATTTTTTCCTTCTCCTTCTCCTTCTCTTTCTATACGCTATCTTTGACGTTTTATCTACTAACGTTTTTTTTTAGAAAAAACTTAATAGTGTTCCCTTCATTATCATACACAGTCATCACATTCTGTTAAAATGTCTTATTGATGTGTTTCGTTTCTTTCTTTCCCTGATGAGAAGAATGCATTTTTTTACACAATTTTATTCCTTTTGGCATAATACCAATGTTGTATTTGAAACATGTCGGAAGTAAAAGAATTTGAATAACAACTGCGTTTAACTCAATTGATATATATATATATATATATATATATATATATATATATATATATATATATATATATACAACAGGCTTCTTTCAGGTTCCGTCTACCAAGTCCACTCGCAAGGCTTTGGTCGGCCCGAGGCTAAAGTAGAAGGCACTTGCCCAAAGTGTGACACGGTGGGACTGATCCCGGAACCTGCGCCTATTATATATATATATATATATATATGTATGTAGATAGATAGATAGATAGATAGATAGATAGATAGATAGATAGATAGATAGATAGATAGATAGATAGATAGATAGATAGATAGATAGATAGATAGATAGATATAGATATAGATATATATACATATATTGCTGTATTAAAGTATGCTCATTTTCTTTTTTTGCCAAATAAATCCACCCACTATATATTCGTTCTTCCCTCGTTTATTACTGTTTTTATTCTAACTCATGTCCATTGTCTGGAAATCTTTTGTCACACATTTGTGACCTCTTCAGATAACATCATAAAATAACAGAATGGAATAAGCAGAGAAAGAGCAAACACGAAGACGGAAAGTGTCCCTAAGGAGGTCACAGATGTGTGACGAAAGATTTCCGGACAATGGCCATGAGTTAGAATAACAACAGTTATAAAGAAATGAATGAATTGACCATCCCGAAATACAACAACATGTTTCAACACACGACTTCACATCAGGAATCTAGCAACACAGATTCATAAAATAAACATACATATATATAAATATATATACATATATACATATATAAATATACATATATATATATATATATATATATATATATACATACATACATACATACATACATACATACATACATACATATATATATACATATATATATATATATACATACATATATACATACATATATCTATACATACATATATGAATATATATATATAAATCTAATACCGGATGAAGCTTCGAGGGTATATCAGCCGAAACATTGTGTTAACAATAAAGAAGATGGGGACAAATATCCGTAAAATGTATAAAACTTCTCTGCATCATGATTCTACTGAAATGATGGAGGGTTGGTTTATCTAATGTTTATTTCCTTCCATTACAACATGCATATTGTCGTGAACTAAATCTGCCAGCATTATGACGCCACCAGAAACAGCTGTTGGACTTATAAACACCTTACCTCTTCGTCTTTCATTTTCTCTCTTGGTTGATTGATTAATATAAGTGTCTATACCTATATACTTAAATGCTCATCATCTGAAAACTCGCAGTCTTTACCTTCTTTCTGTTTCCATGTATGTGTGTGTGTGTGTGTGTTATAATTTTGAACAAACAGTAAAAGTTTGTCATTATATGTGTGCGTATATATGTATATATATATATATATATATAGTATTATATATATTATTATAATATATATATATATATATATATATATATATATATATATTATATTATATTAAATAAATTAGAGATAAAACCACTATTAGGCAAATGATACAATGAAAACTTAAGCCAATACATAAGATTAATTATTTTATATTATTTTAAATATATATCAAAATTATTAAAAAAAGATAATTAGTATAACACTACGATCGTTTCATGGCTGTCCAATTCTTAAAATTTCGAGTTACAGTCATTCTTCAGGTGATTTAAATATCTAACTTAGCGAGAATAATTTTGATATATATTTAAAATAATATAAATTAATTAATCTTATGTATTGGCTAAAGTTTTTCATTGTATGATTTGCCTAATAGTGGTTTTATCTCTAATTTAATATAATATATTTTACTATAAAATTGGATTCAATCCTAAATCTGATTTTTCCCTGTAAGTTTGGATTTATTCCCTAATATTTTATTATATATATATATTTATATATATACATATACTTGTGTGTGTTTGTGTGTCTGTGTATATCTGTGTGTGTATGTGTGTGTTTCTGTGTTTCTGTGTGTAGGTATGTATGTATGCATGCATCTTTTTATGTATATATGCCAAGCAAATATCACCTATCAGTAGTCAGACAATAGGCAGACGTATTAAAGGAGAAAGGAAAAGAAAATGCGAAATGGTAACACTGAGACAGTGGTAAAATTCTTAGTCGAACGATTCTTAGAAAATACACTTTCCTTAAAACACTATTGACTTTTAAATTCCGATGCAAGTTACTGCTACTTCTACAAATACATAAAATGATGAACATACCACTTCATGATATTTGATTGGTGGCATTTGTTTCTACTTATTAAAAGCAATGCTATGAATGTTTCTCAAATGTATGTGTATCAAGTTTACTGTACTGAATATAAATAACTAAAAATATATTGCATTTTAAAGAGATGTGACTATGTAATAAAATAAAAATATATTATTTTTCATGTAGTTTCCTATAATTGTCTACATATTTTGAATGACTTTCGTATGGCTATATTCCCCGTTATCCCCAGTTTATGTGTAGTTATATAGCCCTAACTATTTTTACTAATATATGTACAGGGTATGATACTTTGAGGAATGGTGATAGTCGATTCTATCACCCAACTGCTCAGCTGGTACTTACTTTATTGGCCTCGAAATGATGAAATGCTTTTTTGAGCTCGGTGAAATTTGAAATCAGACCGTAAAGAACCGGAAGAATAGAACGTAAGGAGTAATACGCGTTTTGTTTGACGCGGTAACGATTCTTATTTCTTTATTGACCACAAGAGGCTAAACATAGATGGGACAAAGAAAGACAGTCAAAGGGATTAAGTCGATTACATCGACCCCAGTGCGTAACTAGTATTTAATTTATCGACCCCGAAATGATAAAAGGCAAAGTCGAACTCGGCGGAATTTGAACTCAGAACGTAACGGCAGACGAAATCCCGCTAAGCATTTCGCCTGGCGTGCTGACGATTCTACCAGCTCGTCGCTTTATACATTTCTAGATATGGAAAGAAAGTTTCCCCAGCATTAATAGTATCTTTGCGTATATTTAATGATTCGAACTCCTACATTTGTAATCTAAATCAATAGATTATCGGTGATAATTCTTGGTTAGTTAACGTGCGAGAACTGCTATAAATATAAAGATGTTTCCATGATGTTATAGGAAAGATAGTACAGGCGGTGGCGTGGCTATGTGCTAAGAAGCTTACCTCTCAACCACATGGTTCCGAGTTCAGTTCCACTACATGACACCCTGGGCAAGTGTTTTCTACTATAGCGACGGGCCGACCAAAATCTTGTGAATTGATCTGGTAGACGGAAACTGAAAGAAGCTCGTCGTACATATGTGTCTTTTTTGTGTGTTTTCCCCTGAAACAGCTTGACAATTGTTGTTGGTTTGCTTATGCCTTTGTCACCAAGCCGTTCGGCAAAAAGAGAACGACAGAATCCTTTTATTCTTTCGTTTACTTGTTTCGCCCATTTGACCGCTGCCATGCTGGAGCACCGTCTTTAGTGGAACAAATTGACCCCAGGACTTGTGTTTTATAAGCCTAGTAATTATTCTATCAGTCACTTTTGCCGAACCACTAAGTTACGGGGACGAAAACAGACCAGCATCGGTTGTCCAGCGATGGTGGGGACGAACGAACACAGACACGCAAATACATATACATATATATATATATATATATGTGTGTGACAGGCTTCTTTCAGTTTCCGTCTACCAAATCCACTCACAAGGCTTCTACTATAGCCTGAAGCTATAGCAGAAGGCACTTGCCCAAGGTACCACGCAGTGGGACTGAACACGGAGCCATGTGGCTGGGAGGCTTTAAAAAGAAACAAATACTATTTTCTACTCTAGGCACACGGCCCGAAATTTTGGAGGAGGGGTCAGTCGATCAGATCGGCCGCAGTTCGTAACTGGTAATTAATTCATCAACTCCGAAAGGATGAAAGGCAAAGTCGACCTCGGCGGAATTTGAACTCAGAACATAAAAACAGACGAATTAATACTAAGCATTTCGCCCGGCGTGCTAACGTTTCTGCCAGCTCACTGCCTTAAAAAGAAACAAATACTGGGATCGATTCGTTCTTTCTAGGCTGTGCTCCAGCATGGCCGCGGTCTAATGAGTAAAACAAATAAAAGGTAAAAGATACTATCTTATTTGTAGCTTAGCCTACCGAAAGAGCTCTGGCAGAAAATAAATAAAACACAAAAACAAGTATAAATAAATATAGAACAAGAAATAATATTGCTCTCTTCTGTTGGGATAACGTGTCAAAATATTGATGATTGTCTGAGAGATGTGATGTCATTGGGTCCTTTTGAAATTTAGGAGCTAGAAATGAAATATTAAAAATCTAATCGTAAAGAAATAATAATTACACAAACTAAAATTATAATTAAAGTTTAGACTGTAGGACACAGTGGGAATTGTCGAAAATAGAAAAAAGAAAAAGTGAAGCACTTTGAGTATTAGAAAAATTGAGAAATTAAAGTAGATAGATCGATAGATAGATTAAAAAGTAGATATATATAAAAAATTTGAAGGTTGTAGGAAAGATGAAGCAGATGTGAATGAGATATGGAAAGTTAAGGGAAAGAGATGATTGATGTCGAAAACGATCATCGAAAACATGGCTGACGTGTATATAAAAATAATATCAGTGAGTGTGCAGAGGTGGTAACGTATGACTAAAAGTAAGATACGGAAAACTAATCGAAAAATGAAATGAAAAAAAAAATGGAAGCCAAAAGAGAAGTGACAGTATAGAGATATGGTAACTAATGAAAGACAAAAAGATATTGTAGTTAGTGAAAGAGAGAGTGAAGGGATGTAATAGAAAAAGTGAGAGAGAGAGAGAGAGAGAGAGAGAGAGAGTGAAAGTGAAAGTAGTTGAAAGCAAAATAAAGAGAGAGAGAGAGAGAGAGAGAGAGAGAGAATAAAGATATATGGTAGATAGTGGAAGATAGAAAAGAGGTGATTTTGGTTTCATGACAGTTTATCTGATTTGAAAACTTAAGACATGCTACAAGATTAACTGGTAATTTTGGATTTAGCTGCCATAGCCGAGATTGTCAGTTATCTAAGATTCACTGCTCTCTGAAGAGCAGGATATGAACGTTCAATTGGAAGCTTGGCACGCTTACTCATTTACACACGCACACACATACAGACAAATTCCCTCTCCCTCCTTCCCCCTCTCTCTTTCTGTCACACACATGCATTCTCACACACACACACACACACACATACACACACACACGCCCACTTACATATTAGTATTCAGAGATGGATATGAACACTGGAAAAAAAATATATTTTGTAGTGGATATACACAAAATGGTATAAGTATTTAATGAAATGAACTTTAGACGATTCTTTTTTTCGGTAAGCGCATATTTAGCTATACCGTGAAGATAAATCATGATTAAGTCAAGTTCTTTTATTATTATATTTTTTTTTCGTCTTTTTTGGCCAGAAATAAAGATTAATGTCATAAATTTCAACTTGTGTTAAAGATTCATCAAACAACCGCTATTTATTGTTGGTCACTCAAAATAGTCGCTTATAGATATTCACAATATATTCACACTTGGTCATATTAAACTTCACACATTGCGAGACATTTCGCAAATGTGCAAACTTAACTGGGCTGATGTGTTTTAATTATTCAATAAACACACTCTATAGTAAATGTGTATTAAAATTAAAAAAAACAGTATACATACATACACGCACACACACATAGGCAGACAGACGGACAGACAGACAGACAGACAGATAGATAGTTAGAGAGAGAGAGAGACAGACAGACAGACAGACAGATAGACAGACAGACGGACAGACAGACAGACAGACAGATAGATAGTTAGAGAGAGAGAGAGACAGACAGACAGACAGACAGACAGATAGACAGACAGACAGACAGACAGACAGACAGATAGATAGATAGATAGATAGATAGATAGATAGATAGATAGATAGATAGATAGGGATAGATAGGGATAGATAGATAGATAGATAGATAGATAGATAGATAGATAGATAGATAGATAGATAGATAGATAGATAGATAAAGAGATAAAGAGAAGCTTGCAATATCGTTAGCACGTCGGACAAAATGCTTAGAACAATTTACCGGATCTTTACGATTTGAATGCCAATACAGCCAAGGTCAAAATTTCTCCATGCTCACGAGGTTGATGAAATAAAGTACCAGTCAAATACTGTGAGCGATATAATCGGCAAACCTCTCCCCTAACATTGCTGGCCTTGTTTCAAAATTTGAAACCCGTGTCCATATATGTGTCTCTCTTGCTCATGAAAGATGAAAAGCCACGACTGAATGCGTATCGTGAACTAAAAGAACAGCTGGAAGCTGCTCTGGATCCTTTTACGAAGGTCATCACTGGTCAATACAGAGGTTATAAAGAAAGCTGGTGCAACGGTTATGACCCGGAAAGGCGGCGAGCTGGCAGAAACGTTAGTGCGCCGGGCGAAATGCTTAGCGGTATTTGCCTTTCATCCTTTCGGGGTCGATTAAATAAGTACTATTACGCACTGGGGTCGATATGATCGACTTAATCCGTTTGTCTGTCCTTGTTCGTCCTCTCTGTGTTTAGCCCCTTGTGGGTAGTAAAGAAATTGGTTATGACCCGGAAACGAAGCAACTATCAAGTCAGTGGAAGCACTCGAAGTCACCACGCCCCGCAAAAGTGCGTCAAATGAAGTCCAATGTCAAGACGATGCTGATTTGTTTTATCAGTGTGAAAGTCATGGGCCACACGGAAGTTTTTTTCTCCTGACCAAACTGTTAACCAAACATTTCATGTGGCAGTTCCAAAGCATTTGCGAGATGCAGTGAGACGACAACGTCCCGCCTTGTGGCAAACTGAAGTATGGTGGTTTCATCAAGACAATGCGCCTGCGCACACCGCCTTCAGTGTGAAACAGTTTTTGACCAAAAATGGCATGACCCCGCTTACCCGCCCTCCCTATTCTACCGATCTGCTCCCCGCGATTTTGTTTTGTTCCCTCCAAAGAAAAAAGTCCTAAGAGGAAAACTTTTTGTAGATGCGGAAGTGGTGAAGAAAAAAATGGCACATATGACGTAGGAGTGGCTGAGTGGTAAGTAGCTTACTTGCTAACCACATGGTTCCGGGTTCAGCCCCACTGCGTGGCACCTTGGGCAAGTGTCTTCTACTATAGCCGCGGGCCGACGAAAGCCTTGTGAGTGAATTTGGTAGACGGAAACTGAAAGAAGCCCGTCGTATATATGTAAGTGTGTGTGTATTTGTTTGTGTCTGTGTTTGTCCCCCCAACATCGCTTCATAACTGATGCTGGTGTGTTTACGTCGCCGTAACTTAGATAGATAGAACAAGTACTAGGCTTACAAATAATAAGTCCTGGGGTCAATTTGCTCGACTAAAGGCGGTGCTCCAGTATAGTCACAGTCAAATGACTGAAACAAGTAAAAGAGTAATAGAGTATATGTATGTATGTGTATATGTATGCATATATGTATATATGATTTCATGTATGTCTATATTACGTATAAGGGTACGGAAATATGCATTCTATTGCCAATCAATAAAAGCTCGCAGCTGTAATTCAAAAGGCCAGATTCATCAATCACCCTATCACACTGATTTCGCTTGAGAATTACGGAAGGGTTCACTTGTCTATAGAATACTTCGCCACCGATTCATTAATACAGTTAACAGGGAATTCATCTAATCGATCTAGTGCATATGCATAATCGAATTCGAAGTAGTCTCACTAAACATACACGTGCACTCACACGCAAATACACACACACACACATACACACAAACACACACACCCATTTATATATATACATATATATATATATATATATATATATATATATATATATATATATATTATATATATATATACATATATAACATATATATATATACATACATACATATACAAATATATATATGTATATATATATAAATTTATGAATAAGTATAATATCGATATTTAGATATCGATCTTATCAAGTGGGCAGCATGGGAATAAATACCATACAAAGGTAATAATTATTTAAAACTATAAATTAGGGCATGTGAGAGATACCACCATTCTGAAATAGCAGTTAAAACTCTGACCCTAAAGCCAACTTAAATGTTCATATAGCGCTAGGGGAGAAGACAGAGAGACAAAATAAACTATGAGAAAAATTTTTTCTGGATAATTCAAGATGCTGGATTTCCGGCTTTGCATAAGAGAAGCTCTGCCTTCGTCAGTTGAATATACCAGATAAGCACATAAATACATATATATATATATATATATATATATATATATATATATAATATATATATATATATATATATACAGAACATGCGTTTACTTACATATACGAACGCTCATACATACATATATGTGCACGTATGTACAAGACCAGCTTAAATTGCCTGCCTAACAGCTCCACGCGCGATATGGTCAAAATAAGCACCGCAGTGAATACAGTGTCGAAATATATAAATTTATAAAAAAAAGAACAGGATAATATCGATATTTAGATATCAATCTTATCAAGTGGCCAACATGGGAATAAATACCATACAAAGGTAATAATTATTTAAAAGTAATAATTAGGGTGGTATCTCTCAGATACCCTAATATATACTCTTTTTCTCTTTTACTCTTTTTACTCTTTTACTTGTTTCAGTCGTTTGACTGCGGCCATGCTGGAGCACCGCCTTAGTCGAGCAACTCGACCCCGGGACTTATTCTTTGTAAGCCAGTACTTATTCTATCGGTCTCTTTTGGCCGAACCGCTAAGTGACGGGGACGTAACACACCAGCATCAGTTGTCAAGCAATGCTAGGGGAACAAACACAGACACACCAAACATATTCACACACACTTATATATATATACATATATACGACAGGCTTCTTTCAGTTTCCGTCTACCAAATCCACTCACAAGGCATTGGTCGGCCCGGGGCTATAGCAGAAGACACTTGCCCAAGATGCCACGCAGTGGGACTGAACCCGGAACCATGTGGTTGGTTAGCAAGCTACTTACCAAACAGCCACTCCTGCGCCTATATATATATATATATATATATATATATATATATATATATATATATATATATATATATATTATATATATATATATCTATGCCATCTTTGAGAACGAGCGGGGCAAAGATGGCAAGAATGGAGACGATGAAAGAAGTCACCCCCCCACCTGGTGGACGCCCGGAGGAGGTTTGAATGAAAACCTGCCCGGGAAGTGAACCCAGGTGCAAGTTCTCCAACCGGCAGCAAGGGCCATGGAGACGGAGAACCGGTGAAGAGGTAGAGGGAGGAAGAAGAACTAAAAGAAGGACTGGAAGAGCTAAAGGAAAAGAAAAAGCTCAAGCAGGACCAAAGAGTGAAACAACCAGAAATAGAAGTGGAACCGCACAAGATGGAACCAAACAGCGCACACGGATGTGTATGTTCTACCTGAGAGGTTCCTGCTGGCATGAAAGGAGGTGCAGGCTGCCGCTTTGCACATCGGGGACCCTGCCACAGGACACGAGGCAGATGGACAAACCATCAACACAAAGAAAAGGGATGGACCACGCACCACCTGCCCCAAAGCGGAGGTACGCAGATGTTGTGCGCGCCACAAACAGCCAACATGATGTTGTCGAAAGAGCAGCTGCTGAGCAACAATCTTTTTTGTGCATGGCACAAAATTGTACAGCAGCTGACCTGGCTTCATCAAACCCAGCCCGCAGGTGGGACTACCCACTATATACCAGACCACCACAGCAACAGACACAGGATGGACACCGCCGGCAACAACGTACACTCACCTCGATACTCCTACTGAACATCAGAGGACTGCAACACTCAGTAACAGGACAAAGATCCGTTCCTGAGAGACTTTGTTGCATGCAATCAAGCCATATGCATAGCACTTACAGAAACGCACCTGAAACCGGACATAGCAGATGCGGAGTTACACATACCACAGTATGCTGTACTACGGACCGACAGGAAAGAAAGGAGTCATGGAGGTGTTGCTATGTACATCCGTGAGGACCTCACACCCCAGGTCCTCTTGTCATACTCAAACTCGGTGTGTGACACACTAATTGTACATATTAGGCAACTTGATGTAGTTGTGTGTGCTACATATCGCCCTCCAGATGCCCCAAGCCATGTGGGCAGTTTTTGAAGACTGCCTTATAAAAATAGAAGAAATTCTAACCACATTAGAACAACACATAGGTGTGCTTCTTATGGGAGACTTCAATCTGCCCAATGTCAGATGGCCCGAGGGCCTTTCTCTCCCAGGAATGACAAGATGTGAACGAGGACAGGCGAGTCCCTCCTGAACCTCATCAACACCCTGTACATGGAGCAGGTAATACTCCACCAACCAGGGCAGGTAACACACTGGATCTCTGCTTCACAAATGACATGGATCTCATCCATAATGTGAAAGTGACACCGACACTACTCTCGATCACACATGATAGAGCTGACCATGTACGGCCAAAAGAGAGCACGGACATGCCAGCCTATAAGAAACCCTCAAAATCTTTCCAGCTTGAACTACCATAAGGCAAACTGGAAACAAATTGAGAAAGAGATCCTCAAACAAAACTGGCCTAAATGTCTCTCTCGCCAGACATCGACGTGAAACTTCAACAATTCATGTCTGTAATGCAAGCCATATGCTACAAATGTGTCCCAGAGAGAAAGGCCACTGTACACAAGAACAAAATCCCCAGAGAGAGGAAAATCTAATGAGACGGCGTACGAAATTTTCAAATCGCCTAAACAAACAGATTGAAAGCAGTGAAAAGTCCCGCCTAAAAATAAAACTGTTGGAAATCGAAAAATGTCTGCAACTCTCTCATGAAAAAGAAAGAGCAGACAAAGAAGCCTGGGCTATAGAAAACATAAATCTAACCCAGAGCTTTCTACAGGTATGCCAAAGAAACAGCTACAGTGCACTGTAGAATAGGGCCACTCCTCGAAAAGGATGGCACACTTACAGGAAAACCAATGAGGGTAATGAAATACTGAATGAGCAATTCAAGAGTGTTTTCACTCCACCCCTTGGCATCCCTCCAATCACCAATCCAACTGACTTTTTTACCACTGCAGATATAAAATCAGAGGCGGCGACGATTTACATCGATATAAAGAAAGACGATGTAACCAAGGCTATAGATGAAATGAAAACAGACTCAGCTACTGGCCCCGATGGATTCCCGGCAATCCTCCTAAAAGCATGTAAGAGAGTCCTAGCAAGACCACTGCAGTTCCTCTTTCAGAGCTTCCTTGCAGCTGGCAAACTTCCAGGAAAACTGAAGGAAGGTAAAATATGCCCCATTCATAAAGGAGGTAGCAGAGCGGAAGCCAAGAACTATAGACCTATCTCTCTGACCTCACACATCAGCAAGGTCATGGAACGAATAGTCAGAAGGAAGCTGATCACCTCCTTGAAGAGAATGACTTGCTGCCCGACACCCAACATGGTTTCCGACCAGGGAGAAGCTGTTTAACTCAGCTCCTACAACCACTATGACTGGTGCTGAAACGGCGGCTGCTCAACCACTCAAATGTGGAGTGATATATCTCGACTTTGCAAAGGCCTTTGATAAAGTCGATCATGGAATGATATGTCACAAACTGCGTGATCTCAACATAGTTGGAAAACTGGGAGAATGGCTTCATGACTTTCTGAAGGATAGAAGTCAGGTGGTAGTAGCCAATGGGGCCACCTCCATTAACACACAAATAGTGAGCGGTGTTCCGCAGGGCACTGTTCTGGGACCACTACTGTTCATAATGGCCCTCTCAGACATGCCCTCAGCCACGCAGAGAGCCACGATCACAAGTTATGCAGATGATACAATTTCACAGGCAATACAGAACCCTGAGGACACTAAACACCTGCAATGTGAGCTGGACGAATATACAAGTGGGCTGAAAGAATAGCATGCAGTTCAATGCTGGAAAGTTTCAAGCTTTATACTATCAGCATGCAAAACTGAATGCAATACCCAATGAATACACTGGACCCGGAGGGATTGCAATCCCAGAGGCACAATCAGTGCGTGACCTGGGTATTCACATGAGTGATGACGCGACCTTCATGTACATGTTGCTAAACTGACAATGAAATGTAGACGGCTGGCTGGATGGATTCTTAGAACCTTTAGAACAAGAGACAAAGAAACCATGATGGTCCTCTGAAGACACTTGTCCTAAGCCACTTTGACTATTGCTCTCAGCTATGGTCACCATCCAGTGTCAAGTTGATCACAGAACTTGAGGCGATCCAACGAAGCTACACAAAGAAGATAGCCTCTATGCAGAATGTAAGCTACTGGGAAAGACTCAAGAGATTAAAATTATATTCCCTGGAGCGTAGGCGGGAAAGATATCCATAATATACATCTGGAAGATCCTGGAGGGAAGTGTCCTGAACTTTGGCATCGAGAGTTACGCAAATGCCAGAACTGGGCGCCACTGCGTGGTGCCTAGGACTCCAAACCTGCCATCAAGATGTAGGATAAGATTCTGTGATAGCCTGGGCTTCGAGGCCCACAGCTCTTCAATATCCTCCCGAAGAACCTGAGAGACCTGCATGGGGTGGATACAGATGTCTTTAAAATGAAGCTGGATCTCTTCCTGTCAGGTGTCCCAGATGAACCAACTTCACGGCAGGAGGGGCAGATGAGGGCAGCTGCATCGAACTCTCTCATGCACCAAATAGCAGTTGCTAGAAAGCCTCCATGAAGTGAAACCAAGTAGCAACACCAATGGTGGTGCCCCAGCATGGCCACAGCTCATAAGCTGAAACTAGAATCAATCAATCAATCATATATATATATATATATATATATATATATAATATATTATATATATATATATATAATATATATATATATATATATATATATATATATATGTATATATATATCTATATATAATGATTTTCATATTTTCACCGTTTGATTTGCCTAATGGTTTTATCTCTAATTTAATATAATATATATATATATATATACACATATATACACATGTATATATCTATGCATGCGTGTATGCATGTATATGTATATATATTGGTTTAAAACATTGACAATCAATAAGTTAGAACAAGTTTGTAAAGAAAGGCGTAATTTTAAAAAAATAGGAAAAGATAAACAATAAGGTAAAACTGATACAAATAAATATTCGCAAAAGCACGAAGGAAAGGGAAGTAAAGCTTCTTCGTCTGGAAGGAAGCCAAACTATATAAGCGAGACTGGGATCAAAAGACACCTGTTCTGAGAATGGAAATAGGATTTAGATAATTATATTTTTAAAATATATAAACTCGATTAAAACAGGTTTATATAATCCACTTATATTTCGTTGACAACCAAGGTTTCTGTAAAATGTGTGGAGGCACTCCGTCGGTTACGACGATGAGGGTTCCGGTTGATCAACGGAACAGCCTGCTCGTGAAATGAACGTGTAAGTGGCTGAGTACTCCACAGATACGTGCACCCTTAACGTAGTTCTCGGGGATATTCAGCGTGACACAGAGAGTGACAAGGCCGGCCCCTTGAAATACAGGTACAACAGAAACAGGAAGTAAGGGTGAGAGAAAGTTGTGATGAAAACGTACAGCAGGGATCACCACCATCCCCTGCCGGAGCCTCGTGGAGCTTTTAGGTGTTTTCGCTCAATAAACACTCACAACGCCCGGTCTGGGAATCGAAACCGCGATCCTATGACCGCGAGTCCGCTGCCCTAACCACTGGGCCATTGCGCCTCCACAAGTATCTATGTATGTATGTATGTACGTATGTTTCTGTCTGTCTGCCTTTCTAACTGCGTTTGTCACATCTCTATTGAATAACAACCGCTGTTGTTTCGTTTACTACCCCATAACTTCAGCAGAACAGATACAATTAGGACCATACATAAAAAAAAATAACATAAGTGCTGAGGCTGATTTGTCCGACCAAAACAAAAAAACAAAAAAAACACTTCAAAATTTTGCCCCAGCATGGCCGCAGCCCAATGAATGTAGCAAGTAAAGAATAGATGATAGAACGTGGAGGTGTTTTAGGAATATTAAAAACAAATACAAAACGTAGATTAAATTACGGTGTATTTACATGTATACACAGCATGTACAGAATTACTCAACTAGACACAGGGAAATAATATTAGGCAGTGTTGTAATCGCAATGGATAAAGAATGCAGGAAAAAAAACAGAAAAACAGGACAAAACTGTATGTAATGCAAACATGCAGAGATGCTGTGTGTGGTGAAGCGATAGGATGCGTTAACATGAAAACTCTAGGAATACTAAGAACAATATATGGTAGAAGTAGTAGTAGTAATGGCGGAGGTGGTGGGGGTGTGGGTAGTGGTGGTAATGGCGTCGGAGGAAGAGGAGGAAGAGGGGAGGAGAATAATCATTTGTTTTCTTTCCATCAAAATGATATATGAGTATGTATGTATGTATGTTTGTATAAGTATGTAGTTATGTATGTATGTATGTATGTATGTATGTATGTTATGTATGTATGTATGTATGTATGTATGTATGTATGTATGTATGTATGTATGTATGTGTAAGTATGTATGCATGTATGTATGTATGTATGTATGCATGTATGTATGTATGTATGTATGTATGTATGTATGTATGTATGTGTAAGTATGTATGTATGTATGTGTAAGTATGTATGCATGTATGTGTGTATGCATGCATGTATGTATGTATGTATGTATGTATGTATGTATGTATGTATGTTATGTATGTATGTATGTATGTATGTATGAATGAATGTACGTATCAATGAGTATGTATGTATGTATGTATGTATGTATGTATGTATGTTTGTATAAGTATGTAGTTATGTATCTATGTATGTATGCATGTATGTATGTATGTATGTATGTATGTATGTATGCATGTATGTATGTATGTATGCATGTATGTATGTATGCATGTATGTATGTATGTATAAGTATGTATGCATGTATGTATGTATGTATGTATGCATGTATGTATGTATGTATGCATGTATGTATGTATGTATAAGTATGTATGCATGTATGTATGTATGTATATGTATGTATGTATGTATAAGTATGTATGTATGCATGTATGCATGTATGTATGTATGTATGTATAAGTATGTATGTATGTATGTATGTATGTATGTATGTATAAGTATGTATGCATGTATTAATGTATGAATGTATGTTTGTGGTTGCATAGGCGTGGGTATTAAAAACAATCATAGTCTTTGTGAAGGCGAAGATGTTTAGGTTTTAATAAATATATCAATGTTGGCAACGATGCATGTTATGGCGTTCGTGTGGGCTCCTCTCCGTCTCTATTAATCATTTGATGTGATAAAGAAAGCTGTAAAAATTCCGTGTTATTGTGAGAAAGATAAAAAAAATGAGCAACACAATGATGAAACATGCAGGCATTTGGAGTAGTTTAACTTCAGAAATTAGAATCAGTAATGCTAAAGGACTAACACTACAAGCGCTAACATATCTGCTGTTTAGATTATCACGAACAAAGAACGTGAGCTGATTGAACAAAGAGCCAAATTTTCAATTCTTTTCCATCGTAACAGATCATAGTTGTATAGGATTGGCTATTCGATGGTTTTATTCTGACGTAAGAAATTATTGCTATTAAAGCATTTTATTAAAAACTTGTAAGAAATCATTATCACGATGCCTTATATATATTCATTTTTAATTTGTTCTGACGCCTTCGAACATAAATATACTAATCACTGTTGTGTTTCGTCATACGAAAACAACATCTCCTTTACGACGACGAAACGTGTGTTGATAACACACGCGAT
The DNA here is from genome assembly GCF_006345805.1 of Octopus sinensis. Taxonomy (NCBI): domain Eukaryota; kingdom Metazoa; phylum Mollusca; class Cephalopoda; order Octopoda; family Octopodidae; genus Octopus; species Octopus sinensis. Next base: position 97,199,684 of record NC_043002.1, read on the forward strand.
TCATTAGTACAAAGACGTTCTAATACTAATAAATTTAGTGTGTTATGAATTCACATCAGTCTGAAAGATGTTATTATTCTATGACGAAACAAACAGCAATTTGTATATATTCACGCTCGAATCTGTCGGAACGTAGTAAGAGTGAATATTCAAGCCCTTGCTTTGAGTTTCGCAGTTCATCGAGTACAGGACGATTTAAAAATCAATAACTGTTTAAGTATTAACACCTGCAGATAGAGTTTATAATATAAATAGAATGTACTCGTCATCCTTAAGAGTATAATTTTGCCACCTTTGCTAACAGCAGGAAATATGATATTCATGCAATAAGAGCAAGAAATGACATCCATGCCATAATCATATTTTTATTTTCATCAAATTCTTTGGTGATTATATAAAGTGATAAATTGAATACTAATTTTCAAATAAAAAATAATTTTGCCTTAAAATAAAATAAGATAAATATCACATATGTGTATTTGCAATTAATACATGGTATTATTTTTCTGAATTTTACCAACATAATTCCGATCTACTCCATCTGAAACCTATCGTTGCAAAATTCCATTAAAATATGTACCGTTATCTGAAAGGCATCATTGCCTGCCACCAAGTCTCTTATGCGCACTCATCCTGCATCTTTTATCTATTATACTCTCTTTATATCTCTTTTTTGTTCTCTTTCCCTCGCTCTCTATAAGATGTAAAGCTTTACTGGCGATATGAACCAACCAGCCAACCGACCAACCAACTAACCAGCGAACCAAACCACATTTATATCGGCTATTATTATACATTGAGATTAAGTGATCCATAATGTGAGTGTTAATGCTGTTAGCCATGAAGTGGTATCGGAGAAAAACCGCTGATGCTATTTGGTTTTAACTTACTATTCTCTCTGGAATTCTTAGGCAATATTGCCATATATTTGTTGACGATTTTCCGTTAGTGAGCACAGTCTGATATTATGTTTGTTACGAATGTGACCGTAAGATAAATTAATCACCGTAAAGCTTTCCTATCCGTATTTACGCTACTGCTCCATCTGAAGCGTAGTGCACTTACTTCGTATTCTACCCTTTGGTTAAGAAACTAAATCTTTCAATTGATAAATACTTAAATTTCTGTAGAAAAATTGGGTTGTCAGAGACATTCGCTCATTCATTTTCCCCCACATTTATTTTAACCCTTTCCAATGTTATCCGAATTAACAAGAGACAGACATATTTATCCTGTAGTGCTTCATGGCTTTTCGTAGCACTTTCCTTCTTTTCTTCTACAACTTGCGTCTATAATTTTTGAAATTTAAAGAAATTTTACTTTTTTTCAAACATATGAGGATTGAGAGCCAAGTAAGAAGAAAAAATTCGAACGAATTTATCTGACAACACAATATTTATGAATTTCGTTCTCATCAGATATGTAGAAACCTATATTCTTTGCATTTAAAAGTGTGACTACAAACTGGCAGAAACGAAATATATCTATATACGAAATTATTACTGCTGCGAATCATTTAAGCTAATTAGGCTGTTTTGTTTTGCTTCTTCATTTAAAAAATGCTTCCTTATTCTTTCAAATCCCCAAACATCATACGCACCTATGAATGCATGCAAATATGTATACATATTTGGAAACATGCGCAAAAGTACATAATACTGTGTGTGTGCACGCACGAGTGCGTGTGAGTGGAATTTTCATAGGGTATGAAGGAAAACAACTCACAAATTATGCGTTCTAAGATCCAATGGCGTCATACATATCCCTAAAAAATGTGTTTTCACAAACGTCTAGGCGGAGAATTTTCTTCCGAGTCTATCTCCGCAGCGGAAAGTCGTATCACGTCCGAATGCTAACAAAAATTTTCAATATGACTTTGCATGAATAATTCATTCAACGCTGTTTCAATCGGCATTGTTTACTCACATGCAAAGAAACACTTTTGCATATTTATCATATTTTAACAATACCTTTGATGGCTCGAAGCCATAATCATTTAGTCAACTATGTTACCAATGATTTTTGGGAACCTCAATCACTGTAGATTGATACTAAGACAACCATTTCTCCCTCCAGCATTCTCAATAATGAAAGGTAGAAATCTAAAGAAAAGCAGCTCCAGTTTTCTCGTCAGCTCGGAATAAGTGTCTTTTTTAAACTAATTTTTAACGTTATGTTAATACGTGCTGATCAATTGATTTCAACTACCACGCATAATTTCTTTTCTGTCCTCGACCATTAATTCTACTTGTCACTTTTAGAAGTTGCGACAAGGCATTCAACCAATATTCTTTCATCTTATGAGTAATCTTGCTCTATACACTAATGTATATTCTAATGTTTGCTGGTTTGAGATTATCCTTTCAACGGATTTCCTTGACATTTTCCTCCACCTACTTATAACCTGGGTGACATCGTCAGCGTTAATTTTGCAAAATCAGCACATGTGTATGCTTTGATACACATATGTGGTATGGGTACTTACATTTACCTATCATTCCATGTATCTGTCAAACTGTAAGTCTATCTATATCTCCATCCATCTATCTATCTATCTATATCTATCTATCTCTCTATCTATCTATCTATCTCTATCTATCTATCTATCTATCATCTATCTATCTATTTATCTATCTATCTATCTATCTATTTATCTATCTATCTATCTATATATATATATATATTATATATATATATGTATATATATATATATATATATATATATATATTATATATATATATTATATATATATATATACACATGCATATATATGTATAGGTACACATACATAAAAACAAACATCCATACATATATACATTCTTGAATATATTCATACGTCAATCGGTATATTAACATGTGTGTTCTCACTTCCCCCACTAATGCACTTTTGGTATATAGATATTGTTTTAGAGACGGATGCGTTTGCAAACATAGCGAACCACATGTCACAAACGGAATCAGAAATTTTAGTTCATTTGTGGCTTGTTGAAAGATAACGCATTTCATCTGGAATTTACTGTCAGAAGATACGGAGTTTAAGCACATATTTCCAACTCTAGATTTTGCTAAAGGGATAAAATATTTTCATTTATTGTTGATGTTTGTCGCCTAAGCTGGTGTGCTTCGAACGTTCGGTCACTTTTTGGATTGCTTTCGTTATTAGAAATCTGTTGTTGTTAATTTTATTGTTGCATATCGTGTCTAAGTTGACAGGAAACATAAGGGTCAGATAAACAGTTCTTGTTACCCTACGGAGAAAAATTTTGTAAAGAAGATATTTCTATTCGAAACATGGTTTTGCGTTCAGCCCTATTGCTTAGTAGCTTGGGCAAGTTTCTCCTGATATGGCCGCGGGAAGACCAAAGTGCTGTGAGATGATATGGTAGACAGAAACTGAAAGAAGCCTGTCGTATCTGTGTGTACGTGTTTGTTTGTATGTGTTGGTATGTCTATCTTTGTGTTTATGTTTATCCCCGATTGACAACCGGTGTTGGTGTGTCTACGTCCCCGTAACTTAGTGATTCGGCAAATGAGACCGATAGAATAAAGACCAGGCTTTAAAAAGTACTAGGGTTGATTCAATCGACTAAAAATTCTTTTATACGGTGTCCCAGCATCGTTGCAATCTTATTACTGAAGCAAGTAAAAGGTAAAATATAAAACATGGCGTCATCATCGCCGCCGAGTCAAGCAGAGAGGAGGAGGAAGAAGGTTTTGAAGGTGAAATTTTCTTCCACCGTCAATTCTCACCCAAAATTTACCAGACACAAAAATTATCGGTATCCACAGCAACACCAATAGTAACAACAACAACAAAACCATAGCACCACAACCGATGATAACAAATGAGAAAAACAACATGCGAAAGGAATCCGCCACCACCGTCAACAACGCCGACCGAAAAAACAACAACCGCAGTTAACAAGGAAAACAAGAACCACCTCCAGGCTTTTTGCCCACAGCAAAAAGGAAGATCCCCCACCTCTAACGACACCAACGCCACCACCACCACCACCACCACAACAACAACAACAGCAGCAAAATATACGTGGAGTCACAACAGCACCTATAACAAGAATGTAACTAGCAGCCGCAAAAAACGGTGATAACAGCAGCAGTGTCAGCAATTGTTGTAGCATCTACAACAGCAATAACAACAACAATAGCATCAGAAGCCTCCCCTCCTCCTCCACGCCAAAAATTAAACAACTATTTCACCAAAACACTACCAAAAAAACCGCCCCAAGACATACTCTTCCGAGCTTTGGACAATCAAACTTGTTTGCAAATGATTGCACAGAAGAAAATCTTTTCTACTCTAGTCACCAGGCCCGAAATTTTAGGTGACGCGGGGCAGTTGATTAGATCGACGCCAGTACGTAACTGGTACTTAATTTATCGACCTCCGAAAGGATGAAAAGCAAAGTCAACCTCAACGGAATTTGAACTCAGAACATGACAGAGAAAATACCTATTTCTTTACTACTCACAAGGGGCTAAACACAGACAGGACAAACAAGGACAGACAAACAGATTAAGTCGATTATATCGACCCCAGTGCGTAACTGGTACTTATTTAATCGACCCCGAAAGGATGAAAGGCAAAGTTGACCTCGGCGGAATTTGAACTCAGAACTTAACGGCAGACGAAATACCGCTAAGCAATAACAACAATAGCATCAGAACTCCCCCTCCTCCACGCGAAAAATAAAACAACTATTTCACCAAAACACTACCAATAACCCCCACAAGACATACTCTTCCTCGATTTGGACAATCAGACTTGTTTGCAAATGAAAGCACAAAAGAAAATCTTAAGCAAAGTCAACCTCAGCGGAATGTGAACTCAGAACATGACAGAGAAAATACCTATTTCTTTACTACTCACAAGGGGCTAAACACAGAGAGGACAAACAAGGACAGACAAACGGATTAAGTTGATTATATCAACCCCAGTGTGTAACTAGTACTTAATTTTTCGACCCCGAAAGGATGAAAGGCAAAGTCGACCCCGGCGGAATTTGAACTCAGAACATAACGGCAGACGAAATACCGCTAAGCAATAACAGCAACAATGACAGCAGAACCACCCCCTCCTCCACGCGAAAAATCAAACAACTATTTCACCAAAACACTACAAAAAACGGCGTGCTAACGATTCTGCCAGTTCGCCGCCTTTTTCGAGAAAAAATATTAACAGAAGACCGCGTAAGGATCTGCACGAGTAGCTTCCACGTACAACCAGATAGCAGAACAATTATGCCCGTCATCTACTTCCGCTTTCTTTTCTTTCTCGTTGTCTAACATGACCAACCTTAGAATAGGCAATACAAATACAAGTGGCACACTATCCCCTTCGAGAGAGGGCCACCTTCTTAATGACCTCTTGGCACTAAGCACGGATACTGAAACCATCAGCAAAATCTAACTCTCCAATTTGCTAGCTTTCATGTCCATGTTCGGTAGGCGCAAAAATTATTTATCTCCGTGTCAGCTGGGGATGAGAACTAGAACTGCAGTGTTCTTCTGGAAAGATCAGGATTTCAAGAAAAGAGCCATCTTCATGGAGGTGAGTAGGTGGTTCTGGATGTGAACGGTAGTGACGGGGGTGCCTTCAGATTAGTGACTGTTTGTGGCCCGATGGGGTTAATACAACTGGATTTCTTCAGAATGGAACACCGCTTTGGATGCACGTTTGGATTGTATGGGACTAGCTGAAAGGAGAGCGGGGCTTAAAATCATCGGAAACCGGCTCAAATGTTTCCAGCTATCTGACAGGTACTGACTGGATTTCCCGCATATGACAATGTCGATATGGACAAACCGCTTTGCGTATGTGAACTACAAGCATGAAGTGAGGCTGGAGAGGAAAGTATTGCCTTCCAACAAAAATGGGGTGAATATTTATAGATGATTTGTTGTTTGGTCCTATCGTCTGTAACCCATGGTAGTTTCATTTAATAAGTTCGTTTGTGGATCCACGTTTACATCCTTTCTGTTCATTAGGGAATATGCTGCTGTCTATTAAAAAACTATAGGTATATTCCGTCAGGACAGATGTTAGCGTTTTATACATAGTTGTTAAGCAGGTTATGGGTCTATGGTTTTTTGGTTCATTTGTTTCTTCACTTTTTGGGAGCAGGAATATTAAACCATTAACTAGCCAAGTAGGCATCCTACTAGGGGGTTGCAAAACATCATTGTAAAGTTCTGTTAGCAGTTCATGGCTCTCTGGGAATGCATTCAACCAGAAGTTAGGAATTTTATCCTTTCCCGGAGATTTCCATTTGCTTGACCTCCTGAGAGCAAATCTTACATCTTCTACCTTGACACCCTCCCACTTTTGCTCCTCTAAGGAGTACAAGTCCGTAACTATTCTTTCAATCCAAGGGTCCTTTTCGTTGTGTGTTTTTTCTGCCCAAATTCTATTCCATAAACCCTGCACTTCTTTTGATGGTACAGACTTTACAGTAACTGGTGTTTTCCCTATCTTCCTATAAAAATTTTGGTGGTTATTTTTGAACATATTGTTGTCCTTGAGGAATCTAACACGCTTTTCATACCTCGCTCTGCGGGCAGCTTTAGCAGATACCTTTTGCTTGATGGTTTCAATGGTGACATCAATATCAAGTATAGTTTTCATATTATATTTTTTCTTTAATTTTTGGGTTTTTGTAGGTTTGGTAGTCTTGTCAACCTTAAGGTTTTTCAAACATTCAATGTCAGAACTAAGTAGTTTAATTTGATGTTGGATACGCTCTTGCCAAGAAGGCTTTTTGTGGGAATGCTGCCGTTTTCTAATCTTTTCACCACATAGAATCGTTGAGATTTTCGCGGATGCATAGTACAAGTGGTTGAGATCTGTGATAGTAACATCATTAGCTGAAATTATGTCCTTATGTTTTGGTTAGAGTTGCGGATTCTCGGGAGTGTATCGCGTTCATCCATATTGGTTTTTGTAAGTTTCAGTCATTCAATCATGATTTGATTCTTTGGTTCACGTAGTTCAGTTGGGTCAATATTTGTGTGACTTTCTTCTATTTGATGTTCATTTGTCTTAGTGTTTATGATTGGTTCAGTGAGTATTTCACTTTGCCTATCAGTTATACTAGCTCTTTCAATCCTTACTGCGTTTTTATCAGCCCAGGGCTGGTCTATAATTATTTCCTCTGTATTACCTTCTTTAACTGCGGCTTCGTTGTTTTTATCCGTTACTGCTTCTTTCACTTGATCAATCTTTACTTCAGTCAATAATTTTTTTTTATAATGTTTCTTCTGACGTTGACAAGTTTGTTACTGTCTATGTAGGGTCTTACTTCGGGCTGTTTCTGTCTCCAGTTTATGTAGGCTTGTATAGTGTTAGATTTATCTGTGGTAGAAGGCCGTAAGAACTTCCTTATTATCTTCCCTAGACCATTTTTCATTCTTTTTCTTTTGGTTATTTGATGACGGGCATGGATGGCCATCTGTTGGAATATTCCAGTTGTGGGTTACATCCAGCTCCTGTGCGTCGTGAAGATTTGAACCAGTGGCTGATTTTTCAATCAGAATTTGGTTCAATGTTCGGGTTTGTGGTCTTTGGTAAACCGATCGATGGCCATTGCGGTTTGTAATTTGTTTTGTTGAATGACATTAGGAGTCGGATCTGTCAGTTTAGGGTTAAGTTTTTGCGACGACACCGCATCTGAATGTAAACATCGCTCGTAGCGTAATTTCTTAAGGCAAGCAGATCTGTATTCGTCTGTATTTTTTTTTTTGTTGATAGATTTACCTCTGGACATAGTTTTTTTTTTATGCGGTGTTTTTTAAATTTATGAAGGGTTCACTATGTCTGTGGTAGTTCGAAAATATGAGAATAAAATAAGAAGAAAAACAAAGAAAGTTTTGATTTTGTTTTTGCTTGGTTTGTGACACGTATTTTCATGTGCGTGAGCGTGTGTCCTGTAAATTTCATTTAGTGTGTTCAACTTTGGGATGTATGTGTAGTCCTATGGGTACCAAAGTGCGTATATGATTGTGTAGACATTCGAGTGTATGCGTAATTACTCAATTTATGTACTCACTATTTTTTTAAAATTTTGGTCCGTTTCTATTTTATTCTATGTAAACTTTCCGGTGTTGATATCGCGTGTGTGTTTCGCGCATGTTTCAGTGAGACACCGTGCGTAGGAGAAGCTGTACTTTGTATGGCAGTAAAATTTCGTTTTTTTTTGCTTAGTATCTTCGTTACAAGGTCGCTTCCTTCAAGTTTTCCTCAGGTTCCTTCATCCAATTCCATCGATGTTATTGGATTAGATTTGTTTTTGAATGGAGAGCCTGGTTTAGTACATCCATGTTGTTATTCAGTGCGGGCTTCTTCCTGTTGTTAGTCAGTGCGGGCTTCTTCTGTTGTTATTCAGTGCGGGCTTCTTCTTCTTCTTCTTCTTCTTCTTCTTCTATCTTCTTCTTCTTATATTATTATTATTATTATTATTATTATTATTATTATTATTATTATTATTCTATGTTTGACTTTTGCTTTATGTCTGTACAAGCTGGCTCCAAGTCTCACCCAGAGACCTCAAGAGACAACAGGTTGGAAGTTCACGTTGTTGTTATGCCTAGTGTGCCATATATTTGGGGTTTTTTTGTGTTGTACTAGTGAATGTCTAATCCATAAAAAAAAACTTTTGTTTTAAACCTTGGGATTACATAGAGAGTATTTTGCGTAAGATATGAGCAGTTCCCATGAACACTATCTTTTGAATTTCTGCCATTTTGGGGTTTCCTGGTATCTGAGTTAGGTAGCAATCAGTCCCTTTCGCTATCATTCTCAGGGCACCTATGACAACAGGTATTGTTTTGCTGATTTCTATTTCAAGATCTTTATATTTGCTCAGTTTTTGGTAGGTCTTGACAGATACGTTTATATCAATTGGGACAGTCATATCAATGAGGAGGCATGTTCGTTGTCTGAAGTCTTTCACTATGATCTCTGGCCTATTTGCATCTATCTTTCTGTCAGTTTGAATGGTGAAGTTCCAGAGGAGTGAGATGTGGTCATTTTCAAGCACTGGAGGTGGATTGTGTTCCCACCAGTTTTTTTTCATGGGGCAAATCCAGGTTTTTGCAAATTACCCAGTGAATATATTGTGCAGCTCTATCATGCCTGTTGAGGTACTCTGTAGGCGCTAGAAGACTGCATTTGGAGACAGCAAGATCAATGGTTTCATTTTGTTGTCGGCATACACGACATGTTGGGTTACTGCCGTTCTTTATTATTATTATTATTATTATTATTATTATTATTATTATTATTATTATTATTATTGTTATTATTATTATCATTATCTAGATCCTTCTGCAGAGCAGCTGAGTATGTTGATTCTACATAGGTATGTGTATATGACAATATATTCAGGAATAAAAGAATTCCAGATATTTTTTCAAATAAATCATATTTGACTGGGGAAAAAAATGTTTAAAATTCTTCTTCTGCACATTTCTTTTACGTTGCTACATAAGTTGCCAGTGTCGACATCGGTTCCATTGACAACTTAAGTCACAAAGTGGCATGAAGATATATTCATTGATCCATATTGTAAAGCTCTCATGTTTGCATTTTATCTTTGAAGAAGTTGGTTTCTTGCAGAAGTCGTATTGTTGAAGGAGTTGCGTAAACTACGTTGAGAAATATTAATGGCGTTCTCTTTCCTAGAAACTTTATTATTCATCTGCCATAATTCTCTGCAAAACTTCAAAAGAATTTGTGTTAGTTATAGTCGCATAACACCAGGTCAGCTCCGATTGAGCAGGCCTATGATCAAAGGCATTCCAACCATGAGTGTACACACACACACACACACATACTCATACACACATACACACACATACATACACACATATACATATATGTATATATATATATACATATATATATATTATATATAAACACACATATATATATATGTATATATGTATATATATATAGGTATATATATGTATATATATATATGTGTGTGTATACATATATACATGCATGCAAATACATACATATGTATATATGAATATACATATATATATACGTGTGTGTGTACACGTATATATATATATATATATATATACAGAGAAAGGGGATACACACAAATATATATATATATATATAATATATATATATATGAGATGGTCAGCAGTTATTCTGTGCCGAGAAAGTGAAAAGATATTTTTCTGTGATGAGTTGGGGTACTAAGCTCTCCTGTTTGAAAATATAAGGACACAGATGTATGTCGCATAGCCAGCAGGAGACGTTGTTTCCTGGGGCTAAACAACAGTAACATTTACCCCAGCCGAGACTGCCCATAATGTTGGCAAATAATTTTTTACTTTGCATATATATATATATATATATATATATATATATATATATATATATATATATTATATATATATATATATACACATATATATATATGCATATATGGGTACAGACCATCATCAACTGTAAACAATATGAAGTACGTAAACAAGCGAGTCAAATACGCAAACAACGAGAGGAAAAATTGAAAGCAGGACAAGTAACACAAAGAATGACCCTTCATCAGTTCTCGGCTGTCTATCTACTCCTTATTTCGAGCATTCAACGATAATATGTTTCTTCGAGACTGTTACTCCCATAACTTCCAAAAGAAATTTTGGATTTTACGGAGAGTCAAAGTTGGGGACAAAAACAGGACAGTAGAGACATACAAGGAAACCGAACGAAAACAAAGATGGAGGGTCGTTAGACTAGAACGAGTGGGAAAATAGTGAACGCTGGAAGAAATATTTGCTTTGAAAATAGAAAAGATAGAAGAGAGAGACAGAAAAGAGTGATAGAAGTCGTCCAGTCCCTAGAACGTCGTGTTGGAAAAGAAAGATGGTTGTGTGAGGAAAAGAAATGTAGACGATGGTCACGTGTGAGCAACGAGAGAGAAAAGGAGAAAGAGGGGAAGGGAGAGACAGATAGAAATCAGTAAAGGAGAGAAAAAGGGAATACATATACGACATATATTTAAATATATATGTATGTATATGTGTTTATATAACTGTATTTCTAGGGTGATGACTCTCCTATTCCATACTGCCTTATGGAAACTACCGAAAGCAACGCTCGGTTTAGCGAACTTGACTTTTATCTCGTCATCAATGACAACATTTCTGGTGAATTTGCTTCCATGATGTGTAAACTTATCCACTGCATTCACCCATTGCACATTCATGGTGACGGTGGGGCTAGCGTAAATTTTTCCACAGATTGACTGATGCTTGCTTCCTCCCTCTTTGTACTGATCGTCAGACCAAATTTGTTGCAACCCCCAAAGAACATTACCGTTTCGCGGATAGCATTGAGGGCACTATCAGCAAACTGGAAATCATTAAAGATGCTTTGTAAAAACCTTCATTTTGCTAGCCATCAATATTGTATTTGGTACTGATGACTACGTATTTGTCTTTGAAAGCATGCATCAGCAAGGCTGAAAACACGAGATTGAACAGATTGACAGTGAGGACGAACGTAACACTGCTTCATCCCATTTGATTCCTGAAATGGCTAAAATATTTCGTTGCCGCATTGGACTCTGAACAACATACCATCATGTAGCTGCTGTAAAATGTCAATGAATTTCCTGATACAGCAGTACATCGCAGTAATGCTCCGAATTTCATAGCAGTCAACAGCGTCAAATACCTTGAGATATAGGCCAATGTGTATCGGGCTATAATTCTCATCTCTCTACACTAAAGCATGGATTGCTTACCAACGTTATGCCACTTACCCACCACCTACCCCAGAAAACATCTTGACATAAAGTGGCAAAAGGAAAATCTCTGCCATCAAGGTACCAGCACGGGCTCCTCTGCCTAACATCTACACAATGCCGAAGCAGTCACAGTATTTTCAGATACATAGCAAAGCTGGTTTTACAGAAATTAATAGGAATTTGAAAGGCTTTCGGCCATGAAGTTGAGTTTGAATCGGTTATTTCTTCTCTTTCTTTTCAGTATTACAGGAAACACTTCCGAATAAAGACAGAAAGAGCCGTCAATGTACGAGTTATCGTGACACTGATTTCTCTCTTTTTCTTACTATTTCAAGGCTAAAACTGCCGGAGCTTACAAAAAGGAAGACTTTGGCGGACTATTTGGTAATCACAGATTATCCGTTAATACCTCTGCGAGTGCAATAGCTTTTATGTATTTTAATCTGTTCAGTCTGTATCATCGGGAAAGTTGCATTAATGAGATTTTTAACAACATTAGTACACATGTACTGTTAATAAGATAGAATATAGAAACTTCAGTGAAATTTGACAACTAATTTTTGTAGACAAAACGACTCCGAGCGGCTTCTTTCAAAAGGTCTGTAGTTACTAGTCTTTATTAATTGCTGTTATCTCTTCTTTCGGCAGTAAGACTGTATTAATACTTCACTTATAGTATTTATTTCCAGGTAAATATTTCACCTGCTTCCGAGAACGGATTAGTATGTTTCTGTTCAGTTGAATTACAAACGCATACATACATACATACATACATATATCCGTGTGGGTATGTGCATGTAGATAGATAGACAGACAGACAGACAGACAGACAGACAGACAGACAGACAGACAGACAGACAGACAGACAGACAGACAGACAGACAGACAGACAGATAGATAGATAGATAGATAGATAGATAGATAGATAGATAGATAGATAGATAGATAGATAGATAGACAGATAGATAGACAGGAGGACAGGTAGATAGCTTCGTTACATAAATTACATATATACAGTGGCGGCCAAAATGTTCAGAACGGCATTGTTTTCGTCACAAAAGTAGGTACAATTTTTTATCAAATTTGTTTTATATTCTATAATTTTCACAGACAATAAATACGATATTATTTGTTATTGCCTGATATTTTGGTGTAATTTGAGAGGATAATAGAAAAGTTATGGATGATTTAGTGATTTACTGCAAAACCCATGGCGGCCAAAATGATCAGAACGGTTGCTTTTACTGCGTGTTTTAGTATATTTAACCGGCGAACTCTAATGTTTTGAATTTGTTTACGTGACGGTTCGTTTACTAAACATTAGTAAGAATATTTGCAGTGTACTTTGTTAATATAATGCCACTTACTCCGTTACCAATTCGTCAGCAGATTATTAAGCTTCGAAGGAAGGATAATTTAAGTATTGGATCTATTGCAAAGATTGTTAACAAGTCAAAAAGTGTTGTACACGGTATTCTTGAGGTCTACGATGATTGTGGTTCGTGTGAAGCAAGAAAGTTTACAGGTAGGCCAAGAAAAACGACCAAGAGAGAAGATCGTGCTATGGTAAAGTTGGTTAAAAAAACAGATTTAAAACTGCTGCTGCTGCTGTTTCTCGGAAAATGAGCATTGTATTGAAGAAAACTTTATCTCGAAAAACTGTCTCGTCGTTTAGTTGAACATGACCTACAAGCAAGAGCACCTGCAGTGAAGCCACTGATCAACTCCAAGAATAAAAAGTGTCGTCTTACCTTTGCAACCGAACATGTGTTGTGGTCTCAAGAAAAATGGCAAACGGTGCATTTCAGTGATGAATCTAAGTTTATGTTATTTGGCTCAGATGGGAAAAGGTACGTTCGTAGAAAAGTAGGTGAAAAATTGTCGCCTGAATGCCTTAAGACTAGTGTTAAATTCGGTGGAGGAAGTGTCATGGTTTGGGGGATGATATCTGGAGATGGTGTGGGCCCTTTGGTGCGATTACATGGAAAGGTAAATGCAGGAGTTTATAAACAACTTGTAAAAGATCATGTCTTGCCTGTGCTGAGAAATTCAACTAAGCGACCACCCATATTCATGCAGGATAATACCCCATGTCACAAGGCTAAGGTGGTCATGAACTTCCTCAAGGCTGAAAAGGTTATTGTTATGGATCGGCCTGCTCAAAGCTCAGATCTCAATCCTATTGAAATTGTATGTAATATTCTAGGAGAACGTTCGAAAGCCAGAAATCCTAAAACAACTGAGCAATTATGGAATGCCCTTCAGGAAGAATGGTATAAGATCACCCAGCAAGAAATTGAAAATTTAATTTCCTCATGCAGTCGAAGATGTCAGAGTGTGATTGAAGCTAAACGGCTTCACACTAAATATTAAATAATTCCAGTATTCTGTGTCATTTTTGATTATTTTTTCAACCGTTCTGATCATTTTAGCAGCCATGGACTTTGCAGTAAATCACTAAATTATCCATAACTTTTGTATTATCCTCTCAAATTACACCAATATCTCAGACAATAACAATTAATATTGTATTTATTGTCTGTGAAAATTATAGAATATAAAACTACTTTGATAAAAACTTATACTTACTTTTTCGGACGAAAACAATGCCGTTCTGAACATTTTGGCCGCAACTGTACATGTATTGATGTAGTTTGCATATTTTGCATATATGTGTGTATGTCTATATATGTGCTATGTTGCGTGTGTGCATGAATACATACTTAAATGGGTAAATACAAGCATATATATATATATATATATACATACAGGGAGAAGAGGAGAGGGAGACGGAACAAAATGCTCATGTATATGTATTTTTTATTCTATACTTTTGTAGTGTAAGAATTTATTATTCTTAGATAAAAAATATTATTGAAAACATATATATATATATATATATCATCCAGTGTTTTAAATCCGAGTTTGTCCCCCGTTAACGGGGTTGGCCGGATCTGCTTCTATGCCTTAGCAACCGAGGTAGGCAGGTGCAGCGCACCCCAGCCTTTGAGCTGGCTGGTGCTCAGTACCCTTTGCTATCATGAAGCTCTTTTACAGCTGGATGATTTTCTACAGGGAGTATGCCTTTGCTTACCCCTAACCTCAGTTTTTACACATTTTTACACCACATTTTTTAAGAAATGTAGTGGAAAACTAGCTCAGGAAGGCAGGGACGCTACTCCCTGAGTCCCCTTTGGGATCCCTTAATTTATATATGAGTAACAAAAATGTACAAGTGTCAATTCAATTCCCACAATTGCAAGCGGCTTTAAATGATTAATGAAAACATTACAGAAATTCGAAAGAAGTCGTTCTCGTCACATGACCGCATAAACTTCAAACAAACTTCAAACAAATGTCTTATCTGTTTCTGTTTCAGTATACATTCGGTAGCTTTTCTCCAGTAGCTTAATAACAGCACTGGCGCCTCCAAGATTGAGTGGTTTCAATGATCATGGCGCGAAACCACTATGATATTTTCGCTCGTTGACTAGAGAGGAAAACTCAGCTGCGAATATACCGTGTATCGTGTTTTCTTCTAATTTGCCGTCTGCTTTGCCTTCGTCTAACCTTTTTCTCCTTGTGTTCTGTCTGTTCAATCCTTGACACACCAACACGTAGCGCAAAGCACACGTTGTTTGTTTAGTTTATTATAAAAATTATTCCTTGAATATTTATCGTGCGTCTCACTCTTACGCTATCTATTTCCACCTCTATTCTTACTGTATCTCTTTCTCCACTTTTACTCTCTCTCTCTCTCTTTCTCTTTCCGCCTTTGCTTCCCACCCTGGTACATTTCTCTCAGTTCCCTCTCTTTCTGGCCAGATAACTGAAGAGATGGTGGTGTGGGTTTCCACCTCGGCATCTGAAGTTCAAGTTTTATCTTGGCTAGCGAATAATTGTCACATATTATATTTACATATATATGCATGTATACATATATATATATTATATATATATATATATATATATTATATATATTATATATATATATATATATAATATATATATGTGTATATATATATACATATATATATACATATATATACATATATATATATATATATCTATATATATATATGCATATATATATATACATACACATATACACACACATATGTATATGTGTGTGTGTGTATGTGTCCGCGTGTGTGAAATGTTTATCCTCCCCGGACCCTAATTCTCTTTTACCATCTGGTGATGCAGCGCAGTCGAGAAACTTCTTTACCAAACAACTATAACTCTCTGCGCATGTGATCAGACATTAAAATATCTGAAATATCGGGAATCAGATCTTGTTAGCTACATTAAACATTAGAAGGTAATGTTTTAGGATTTTCTTCCGTATTGATTTCCTGTCATATGCAATGATCCAGCCAGGTCCACATCTATCTAGTTTTGTGATATCTCTCCTCGAGGAAGTGAATCAACAAGCTTGTAATATAACACTCGTCGTCTATTCTACGTGCACCACCTTATAATCTATACGCATATATGCAGACACTGAGACGCATATACGCAGGTGCGTCAACGAGTATATATATATATATATATATATATATATATATATATATATAAAATTTATGCGTATATATTTATGTATGTATGCATGTATTTATGTGAATATATAAAAACATACCTATATATATATATGTATATATATGAATTTATATATGTGTGTGTGCGCGCGTACGTGTGTGTACATAAGTAGATATACATATATCATATACTGAGATCTATATAATCGATATGATTACATATTTACACTCCCCAGTCTCTCACACTCACAATCAATTTATGTTTGCATACACACACACGTAAACATCACACACGCACATATATATATATATAACTATATATATATATATATATATGTATGTATATATATATATATAGATACACATATACATCTGATTGTGTCTACCTGCATTTGTGTGTGTGCGCGCGCATTTGTCTGTGCGTGTGTGTGTGTTTGTGCGTGTGTGCATTTGTGAGTGTGTGTGTGTGTTTGTGCGTGCGTACGAGCGTGCGTGTGTCTATCTATCAACCTATTTATTAATTTACCTGCTCTAAATATCACTTTCGCCTTTGCAAACACGTGTGCGCGCGATATTTTCGATATTGAACACTTCCATATAACGATCGCCCGCTCTGTTCGACTTTAAGTCTACGGTAAGAGAAAAAGGTTATATATATACATTGTGCTGTACAGGAAGTCAGCGTGTATGCATTTATAGAACATTTATGGTGCAGCAAACATTTGTTGGTGTTAAATGAACACGATTAATCGTACTGAAGATTTAAAATAACAGTCGGGAAATAGCATATAAATTCGCTAAATATATAGATTTACATATGGTGCTATTCGGTTAAAGCTTGTGTCAAAGTGAGGTGAGATCCACCGGAGATTCTGTATACATATATTTGTAAGGGCAGGCAGAGACGCGCAGAGATGCACACCTATAAACGGAGAGGCACCAGCACAAAGAGGAAATACATATCAGAAATATTTCGGCGCGTGAACACACACACCCTACTTATATATGTGCGAGTGTATGTATATATCTGTATGCGTGCGTGTGTGTATGTGTGTTGTTTGGGTGTGTGTTGTGTGGGTGTGTGTTGTGTGGGTATGCGTTGTGTGGGTGTGTGTTGTGTGGGTGTGTGTTGTGTGGGTGTGTGTTGTGTGGGTGTGTGCACGTGTGTGTGTGTACGTATATGTGTTCATGTATAAATATATAAGAATATATATACATGTATGTATAAATATATACATATATATATGTATACATATGTATATTTATATATGTACAAATGTATATTTATATATACGCATAAGTATATATGTGTATATACATATATGTATATATATATATATATATATATATATATATACACACTTATGTATGTAACTACGGGTGTATATGTGTGTACGGTAGGCAGGTAGATAGGTAGGTAGGTGGATGGATGGGTAGACAGACAGACAGATAGATACGTAATATGAACAACAGATGGATACGTAATCAGAGATATATATGTATGTATGCATGTTGTGTTTATGTATGCATGCTGTATATATGTATGTATGTAGGTAGGTAGGTAGGTAGGTAGGTATATGCGTTGTTTTCCCCAACTGGACATTTGTTTCGCTTCAAATCACCAAAACTGGTCGGAGCACTATTGCATGCTGACTAATCACGGCAACATATATATATTGCCTATTGTTGCCTGTCCGTCTTATCTTGATCGGGCAATGACCACATTCATCTCGGTCAGTAAGTTTCACCTGTATCCCCCATACAACCAGAACCCAATACATCAATATCTCTACCATCTCCCTAAGTACTCTGCACCGTAACAGGCAAAGAACTTTATGAATAATTTGATTGGGTTACCTTCCGGTATTCGGTTACAATCATTGTTTCTGGTCTCCTTCGTTATTTATGTTTCTATCATCCTTAAAAATCTTTCTGTTAATCTATGAATCCGGCGACTTTCAGCCTGTGCTGATAATTTATCGTTAATCATTGTCCTATTTTTTTAATAATAATAATAATAATAATAATAATAATAATAATAATAATATAATAATAATAATAATGTTGCATTTAGGAATGGTCACTTTGCCAGTTTAGCCAATAAAAACACACGCACTATATATTTGGTGTTACTTTGCTTCAGCGTTATTTACTTTTTACATTAATCTTAATCTTATTTCGGCCAGAGTTCTTTCGTCACACTCCTGTGACCTCACCAGTGGTCCTTTGCTTTCTTCTTTCTTATTTTTGTGTCTCTCCTTACTAACGGTCAGCCATTTTGTATTTTGTATTCCTATTCTATGGATCTTCATTTGCGCATGCGTATACCTCTATGTGTGTCTATGTTAGTTAGTGTGTGTGGGGGGAAGTGCCTGTAATATTTGTATCTCCTGTTTATATACGTTCGTGTAATTTGTTTTTGTTTTTGTTTATTTTTATTTTGTTCATGTGTTTACACCTACTTATTTTTCTATTATTATTTTTTTAATGTGTATAGTTATTTACTTCCATTTGTTTATTTATCTATGTATTTTATTATGTTTTTAGTTTTGTTACCAGTTTATAGGGATCTTCTTCTGTCATATGCCGTGGTGTGTGCTAGTGTTCCATTCCAGTTTCCTATTCAGGCTAGGTTTATCTTCTATAATGTGTGTAGCTTCCGTAATTTGTCTGATTGTTGCGTCTGTTCCATGTGTGTACAAGATTTTATCTTCTATGTTGTTGATTGAGCCCCCGTGTTCCTGCTCGGCGTGTTGGTACAGAAACAATGAGCTCTTTTCTTCCTTAAGTTATCTCCAATGACCATTTACCCGCCCTCCTATGCTCCGCGCCGTTTCCCCTAGGTATGTTGTTGTTTTGTTACTGCATCGTTCCTCTATACATCTTATACTATAGACTACATTTCTGGCTTTACAGTTTGCGGGCTAAATCTACATACAGTACAGTTCCTATCCGTACAGTGGGTTCTACTAATCGGGTAGGTTCTACCGATTAAGGATTTGATTGGGTTGCCTGGCCTTTCAACAACCTTAATCCTTAGCTTAAGTTTGTCTAGGGCCCTTCTAAAGCGGTACGCCAGTTTGCCTCTATGGGTTGTGTCGACGAACATGACACTTTGGTATTTGTGGCTATCATACCAAGAGTTGGCCTTCCCTATTTTCTTCTTAGTCCTTTCAAAAGTGTTCCATGACTTGCTCCTATAGAGTGGGCAAATCCCATTCCTATCATTACATAAGATAGTATCAAATTTCTTCATGGCTCCTTTGTATACTCTGATCCTTTCTTTATGGCTGTAACCTGAGAACTGCATACGGTGAACGAAATGTTGTATGTGTCTCTTTAACTCTGTAGGCTCGCACATGCGGGACACATTTCGCATTATTCTGACGAGGTCTGCCATCGAAATATTGAGTTTGGCATTGCCCGCGATAGCTGAGTTCCGATAGATCAAGTATTTGGAGACCATAGGTTTGGCATAGTTTGGAATATAAAGATCAAGAATTAATTCTTGATCTTTATATTCTCATCTGTCTTGCCCGCTTATGTTCTGGTGTTTGCTGAATTTCTCTGGAGAACATTATTTTCTTTGTAGTTAGATCGTATGTGATCTTCTAGCATATTGTTTATCCACCTAGTGGTTATCCCTAAATATACATACATACATACATACATACATACATACATACATATATATATATATATATATATATATATATATATATATATAATATATATATATATATATATATATATATATATATCACGAAAGAATAGAAGGTGTGTACTGATGCAGCTGCGACTGTGTCTGAAGACAAAAAAAATGACTGGATGCTTAAACTTATCTGCAAATATGAAAGTTCAAAAAATTGTCCACAGTATCAGAAGAAGCAAAGACGTATGTGCAGGAATTAAAGATCAACGGTCCTGAGATGCCACTCGATGAATTAATTCTTCATCACTATATTTTCATCTGCCTTGCCCGCTTATGTTCTGGTGTTTGCTGAATTTCTCTGGAGAACATTCTTTTCTTTGTAGTTAGATAGTATGTGATCTTCTTCTAGCATGGTTATTCACCTAGTGGTTATCTATAAATATACACATGTTTTTTCTGATTTTTCAGATATTTTTATATATGCTAGGCTACTGCTTTTAAATTGATATTGATTAAATTAATATTCAATTTATCTCCCTCGTTATCTAAATTTTAATATATATATATATATGTATACTAGGGTCCATCGGTCACGAATGACCATGAGTGCACCAAAGTGGTTCTCATCCGGAGTACAAGTCTGGCGACAAAGTTGCCTCACTGGACAACGCACAGCCTAGGGCTGTTTTTATGGAAGACCTGAAGTTGTCCATGCATACCAGCCTCCCCTCTCCACACCACCGGTATTACCCAAGGGAAAGAGAAAGGGGGCGATACAGCTTTGCACCAGTGACGTCGCAACTCATTTCTACAGCTGAGTGAATTGGAGCAGCGTGAAATAAATTGTCTTACTCAAGAACACAACACGCATCCCGGTCCGGGAATCGAACTCACAATATCACGGTCATAAACTCGATGCTCTAACCACTGAGCCATGTGTCATATATATATATATATATATATATATATAACGGGAAGCTTTATGAAAATAAACAAAAGACGAAGGCAGGTGGAAAACAAACGAACAATTGTATTAGTATGGCGCTCAGGAAATATAAATAAAACAAGTCTTTAACGTTTCGAGCCTACGCTCTTCAACAGAAAGATACACAGAGAGAGAAAAACACAGAAAGAAGGAGAGAAAAAAAATGCGTGCAGTAGCTAACGAATCAACATATATATATATATATATATATATATATATATATATATATATATGTATATATGTATATGTGGAGGCGCAATGGCCTAGTGGTTAGGGCAGTGGACTCGCGGTCGTAGGATCGCGGTTTCGATTCCCAGACCGGGCGTTGTGAGTGTTTATTGAGCGAAAACACCTAAAACAGCTCCACGCGGCTCCGGCAGGGCGTGGTGATCCCTGCTGTACTCTTTCACCGCTCTTTCTCTTACTCTTTCTTCTGTTGGCCTGCTCGCTTAGCCAGTGGGGTGGCGTCATTCGAAGGCTAAAACAATGCGAACGCATTGTGACCAGCGATGTGTAGCAACATCTGATGGTCTGGTCGGTCACGTGATCAACTGATATATGTATATATATATAATCATTAACAGGTCGGACGAAATGCTTAGTGGCACTTCTTCCAGCTGCATTCAACTTTGCCTTTCGTTCATTTGGAGTCGATGAAATAAAGTACCAGTGAAATATTGGTTTCAATGTAATCGTCTTCACTTCACTCCTCAACATTACTGGCCTTGAACTTTGCAACAGATCAATGTCCTACCAGGGGGAAAATGTTGTGATCTCGGACACTTATATATAATGGAAACCGATTAACCGGCCTTATGTGATCTAGTACTCAAGAAAAATAAAGAAAGCAAAATGATAAACCTATGGCCGTTTCTATAGTATATACGATATCCTCTGTATCGGAGCATATAGATACAGTTTGTACTGATCGTAAATTCAATTATCACTGACTAGATATAAAAAGGGGGAAAATGACAGGAAATTATTTACAAACTGAAGCATTATGTGGACAGAGGATCGTAGGGGATGAGA
This sequence comes from Octopus sinensis, assembly GCF_006345805.1. Lineage (NCBI taxonomy): Eukaryota > Metazoa > Mollusca > Cephalopoda > Octopoda > Octopodidae > Octopus > Octopus sinensis. The sequence goes on from NC_043002.1 coordinate 97,221,672, forward strand.
TAAAGTAGAGAGATGTCGAGCAGAGAACTTCAGAGAATAGATTACTGTAGGGTTTCATAAATTACTAGATTCAGAAGACTGGTAAAAATGATTTGAGTCTCTCCTGTATTTGTGTGAATTCACAGGTGAATAATTTCATGTGTATGAACGAGCGAGTATGTGAGTGTGTGTGTGCGTGAGTGTGTGTGTGAGCAAGTATTTGTTCGTGTGTGTATGTGAGGACGAGAGACTGACAGAGAGAGGCAGATAGAGAGGTAGGGAGAGACAGAGAGGATTGCAATAATAAGACTATTTTTATTTTATGCGGATTTGAATTATTTTCTGGCTTTAAAGGCGAAGCTTTATCAATGACAGATGTGTCGGCTTTGATCATCTTTGTATGTTAGAATCAATATATTCCAGAGGGGAATAACAATGATCTTATTTTCCACTACTACCTCTGCTCTATACTCGCACACCAGAGAAAGAGGGGGGAGAAAGAGAGAGAGAGAGAGAGAGAGAGAGGAAGAGGGAAACAGAGACACAAGGGAGTGAAAGAGGTTGAGAGAATTTACTTCTTAGCATAAAATTTGTATAGAGCAAAAAGGAAAAAAAGTCGATTTTAGCTACTACAATAGAATACTGAGAATATGTATAAAATATCAATGTAAATTAGCATAATCCCATCGCAGAGTAGATAAAATATTGAAACAGTGTCTTCCGCTATGGTGCTTCCTCTCTTTTTATGACGGTTGTTATCAGATATTCAGGCATGGAGGAGATACTTTAGCGATATTCTTGCCTTTGCGGCTCTGCTATATTGCAGGAAATCATATCGACGAAACCTCTGACAGAGACCTTATATTCCTAGCTAAATGCGTTTAGCCAAAGTATTTTGTATCATTTAAAACTACGGAACGTTAACCCAGTTGTCATTACACAAACAAACAAGCATTATACACTTAAGAGATACTCTTTAGGTACTTACAAATCTGACTATTCCAGAGCAGGATTTTGGTATACGGGAAACTGTAGTCATATTTCGGCAGTGGATTGTGTAGAAGTTTTATTCTTTAAAACAGTTCTTTTCTATGAGTTATCAATAAACTTTTACATTTCCTGATAATATGTTGTAAATCGATAAATAGCAAATTAGTTTGGGCTGACATTTCGAAAGAAATATTTCGCTACCATTTTGATTCTGAAAGTAGATGGTGAAAACACAGAAGAGACTTTGATAAATAGACGACATAGAGATAATATAAGCACATACACACACAAAGAAGTTATTTACAGTCTTGATTTACAAATAGTTATTATCTGAATTAATCCCCCCAAAATGAACGTTTCGTACTAGAAACGAAAAGAAAATGCAGTTAACTAATGTAAATATATAGCTTTTGTTGTCGATAATAATAATGATGTTTATGATGATAAAATTGATGTTGATGAGCAAGCAGAAAGGAGGAGAAAAAATACAAAAAGAGAAAGAAGATAAAGAAGAAATTAAAAGGATTCTCGTAGTGACTTAAGTAGAGATAAGGTTAATAGGGTAATACAAATATTGCTGGTGATTGTCATTTGTATTTAAAATATATGACAGAAGATTTGATGCAGCCACTCACCGTTCCTGAACCAATTAGTTATACTAATATCTAGCTTTATAAAAATAGGGAAAGTGTTAAAAGAACTTTGAACTTGTGGCCCCCATATTGTTTTTCTTTCTGCCCCTGCCACCATTCTTTTTATGTTTCCGAGATATTTCTAAGTATTTCGAAACGTGATAATTTTCAACCTTCGGAGATCAAACATTGTAGATGTGATTTGTCCTCGTAACCCCGATGATAAGCTGTTACTACATCTTCCTTGGAACTTATTATTAGAGTCATGTTCTTGATGCAAATAATAATCATTTCCAAAAATAGCGACAAGGTCACACATTTTAGAGGAACAGAATAGTCAGTTGATTCGATTAACTGACTGTTGCTTATTTTAACGACCTTAGAAAAGTGAAAGATAAATTTTTGACTCCAACGATATTTGAAGCCAGAACATAAAGGAACCTAACTAAATGCATCAATGTGTTTGCCCAGCCGCTCTCCACATTCTGATCGCCTTCTAGTGGTACGCGTATTAAAAGGTGAGCAACGTATGCATGTATGTTTGTATATATTTATGTATGCATGTATGTATGATTTAATGCACACAGCGAGAAAATACGAGCTTTTGATTAGTTTCTTGCTATGAAGACACAAGGCGTGTTACAAAAACCTGTCTAGACTCGTTCTCTAGAGCAGAAACTATTAGTAGCTCGCAACTTTATATTGTATACATTAAAAAATATTTATCTTTCAGTGGATGGAATAATTTTTTTAAGTGTGAATGGATGGATGCATGAATGGAGCGGGTATTCATGGATATTTTTTTACTAGGGAACTTGCCAAAATATTTGTGCAAACGAGCACAATTATCGGTAACTCGTCCACTAGAGAGAATACATTATTTACATTTAATGGATATTTGTCCTCATCTTGTTTGTTGTTAACACAACGTTTCAGTTGATACACCCTACAGCCTTCATCAGGTGTCTGGGTTCTCCTTCCTTAGGTATATTTCGATGTTGTTGTTGTTGTTGTTGTTGTTATTATTATTATTATTATTATTATTATTGTTATCATTATTATTATTATTATTTAAGTCACTGCCTGGAATCTTGGGGTAGTAGCCCACGCTCTTAACCACTACGCCATATGCCCAATAATAATAATAATAATAATAATAATAATAATAATAATAATAATAATAACATCGAAAAATACGTTAGGAATGAGAACCCAGGTTCAAAGTTTCCCCAAGACACATGAAGAAGACTGGAGGCTATATCAGCCGAAACGTTGTGTTAACAACAATCAAGATGAGGACAAATATCAGTCAAATGTAAATAATGTAAATAATGTACCTAATTCTTCATCTCTTAAATATAGAACTGTAGGACAATACAATTATGAAAAGAACATTACCGAACCTTCTTCTGCTGTATATGGAATAGGATAAGCAAGAATTGCATAAATACATATTAACATCAATTTCACACCAGTGGTCCAGCATATAAAAAAGAAACTGAAGGTTCAGTAAAATTGTATTGTATACATATGAGAGGGATAAATAGTTTTTTAACATGTCACGAGCATGCATTAAATAACTATTCCTACAATACTTCTCACTCCCTCGTCGAGAAAGATTACTTCCTGCAATACGAGAACACTTCCTCTTAAAGCACACCATCCTGTGTTAATGTCTTGTTTTGTTTTGTTTTTTTATTTCCATATATGTCGATTCAGGAATTGTCTGAAATTGTTCTAAGCGTAAAATATAATTTTATACATATGAATCTTTAACATTATGCACATACAGTAGTCCCTCGCCATATCGCGGTTCACCTATCGCGGTTTATTATTTGAGCTTACGTTGATTCCTCCGTGCTGTTGTGTTGCATTTATGATAAAATAAATATATACAAATTATAAAAATAATTTTTAAAATATACAGTACTCTTTTTACTTCGCAGTTTTTCAACTATCACGTGTGGTTTGGGCACGTAATACTGTCGATAGTCCAGGTATACATGTGTGTGTGTGTGTATTTCTGTGTGCGTGCGTGTGTGTGTGTGTGTATGTGTGTGTGTGTGTGTATGTGGTGTGTGTGTGTGTGTGTGTTGACTGTCTGAATAAAGAGTAGTTGATACCATAGTTGAGATAAATAATATTTACAATTTATTCGAACCAGTCTCACCCGCTACTCTGAGTTACGCCAGTGGGTGATGAGGTTCTTCTGCCAATTTACCACCCGCAACTTGCCGGAAGAACCTCTATACTCACACACTAAACGCAGGATAGCCACAGACTTACCCGACCAATTTTTGTGTGTGTGTGTGTACAATGTATGTGAATCAACTTGTCTTAGATATATCACTTTAACAGTTTTATCATTGAAAAATTATGTAAATGGTCAAGCGTAGGATAACTAAATATATTTGATACTTTCTAGAATTTACCCAACAGTTATTGCTTTCAGCTTTAGCTTCGCATAGTAACACGAAGAAATATCGATCTAAAATCAATCTGATATTTTGCTTAGTCAGACGGAAAGAAAAGAAGAAAGTACCCATGACCCTCACTAGCCAACCGAGATGAGAATATATCGGATGAATTGTATATTAAAGGCTTTAAATTTTATAGAGGCGTTTAGATTTAGTGTCTTAATTGTGGTATGTTATTAACCCATATATGCCCACAAAAAAAATGAAGTCTTAAAATTTCACTATATTTAGATTAAACGTTATGGTAAGCTTTCACAATCTGGCATAGAAGGACAGTCTGAAACTTTTAGTGGAGGCACATGGCCTAGTGGTTAGAGCAGAGAACTCGCGGTCGAGGGATCGCAGGTTCGAATCTAAGACCGGGCGATGTGTGTGTTTATGAGCGAAACACCTAATCTCCACGCGGCACCGGCAGAAGGCAATGGCGAAATTCTGCTGACTCTTTGAACACAACTTTCTCTCCATCTTTCCTCCTGCATCTTGCAACTCACCTGCAACAGGCCGGCTTCCCGTCCAGGTGGGGAAACTCTACGCCAAGGAAACCGGGAAACCGGCCCTAATGAGCCAGGCGTGGCTCGAGAAGGAACAAACATGAAACTGTGAGGTACAGGTGTTGACTACCTACTGAATGCTTTCGGGTGAGTCCATGTTCAAACAAGTAGAAGCAGGTTTTTGCATTGAGAAAACGCAACCAGTGGTATATATGGGTTAAACTGTTCAAATAAGGCGGGGAGCTGACAGAATTATTTGCATCCTCTACAAAATTCTTTGCGACTTGTCGCTGTGCGTTCTGAGTTAAAATTCCACTGAAGTCAACGTTGCTATTCATCATTTTGGCGACAATAATATAATTACCAGTTGAGCAATGCAGTGCTTGTAACCGTCTAGCTCCTTCACCCAATATCTCAGGCCTAGTGCCTATTATAGAAAGCTTTATCAAAGGTTCAAATAAAATACCATGCTCCTCTGCCTTATTGTTTGTAGTGGCCTCTGTCGATCAATTTTGACCATACATTTGCATGTGTGAGTCTAGTGTCTGGTAAGATGTTTTGATGATGATCGCCTATTCATGAGAGTTTTTTTTTTAACTCTACTGGTCTTTTGCTTGTTTCAGTCAATGAACTCCAGCCATAACGCGATACCGCTTTCAAGGGTTTTGGTAGAACATATTGACCCCAACACATTTTCGGCCCTCGATTCAGTATGTAACTTCTGCCAGTTATTAATAAAATATTTTGCGTTCTATTTTCCTCTTTGCATCCCCAGACCTCTCTCTCCCTGTACACACGTGCGGGCACGCACGCACACATACATAGAGTCACTACAGATGAGCTTTAATCTTAAGCGAAACTAGACTAGTATAGTGATCTCGCTCGCTGTGGAGTGGTTATCTCTCCTGTCGGTGTATGGAACTGTGCTTCCTTGCATCTCTAAGTGTTTTACTATTCTTATTTTAAGTAATGTAGGCGCTACCTTGTCACAATTAATGACAATTGAATATTTTCAGTTTGGCTTTATATTGCGTACAGCAGCCTTCGTTATTTTCTTTGTCATTCATTTCCTCTCTCTCTCTCTCTCTATATATATATATATATATATTATAGGCTTATTCACAGCCTCAGGCTGCCAAATTCCTCCACAAATTCCTTAGTTAACCTAGTGCTAATCGCAGAAGACGCACGCCCAAAGTATATACATATATGTCCCCGTTATATGCAGCAACAAAAGCAGTAGTATACACATATCTGTGTATAATACTGAATATAAATGCATACCGAAAAGGGAGAATTTACTGCGGTATTTGTCCAGAAATGATATTCTTCATGGGCGTGCGTTACTTACATGCACACCTATATTAGTAGTTGGCCATCAGTGTTGGCGAGAATTCTAGACGTACATTTCTGCCTCGTTTACATTTTATTTCTAGCAAGTAATAACTGGCGCTGCATATAGTCGCCAGATTTAATAAAAAATGTTTTACATACCAGAAGCAACATTAGCTTAAATAGTCATCTATGTATCATACTTAATGTAAATGTATTACGAAAAAAAGCTCATTTCACGTACAAGACTTGCGTCGGCTGGAGACAGATGATACAGATACTTGGCCTAGAACCCGGCACGTCATGAATATAAAACTACCTACTCCTTAGCTGCTCAAAGTTTATCAACCTCTAGTTAATGCTAGCATTTTACGAAAGAGTTATTGAAAAGTAGAGGGTGCTTTCGGGTTCCTCTAACAGGAACTATCGGTGTTCGAATAGTGGGCCAAAAGACGGGAGAAAATCTCTGAACAACATTTTAAATTCTGTCTTATTTTTGTGTCCTGACAACTAACGGTAGATGATTTCTTTTTGCCTTTTTTTTCTTTGTCTTTGATTTTCTCTAGCTATATTATTTGCAAAATATATATTAAAAGTAGTAATATTATTGAAAACTTTTCTTTCAATATATTTCAATAATACATGTACACACTCACAAACACACACACACACATAAATACCATATATATATGTATATATATATATATATATATAATATATATATATATATATATATCTATATATATATAAAATATATTTATATATATGTATATATTATATACATTATAATATATATATAAAATAATTTATATATATAATATAATATTTATATACATATATAAAATTATATTATATATTATGCATATATTAATATATATACATATATTATATATATATATACATATATTAACATTATACAATGGATTTATATATATACAATATATTATAATATACACATATATTAATATATACACATATATTATATATACACATATATTATATTATATATATACATATTTATTCATATATACAATATATTCATATATATATTATACATATATTATATATACATATTCTATAATATATATATATATTATATATATACATATTATATATAATACATACATATATATATATATATATAATATATATATATATATTATATAAATAAATAAATATATATATATATATATATAGTATATCTATATTATATATATATATATATAATAATATAGTATATATATATATATATATTAGTAGTGTCGTTAGCTTCGTCCAACATAGTAATATAGAAACAACAACATTTTTAATCAGAATTTAGCTTCTTGTAGTCTCCACATACAAATTTCTATTAACTTCATACATTACAACACTACGACCCAACAGACCAGTTTAGGAACCATATCACATCCAATCGGTATGAATGTGCGATTGTATTTTCAAGAATTCAGCAGACTGTCTGCTTTTAACATTACAGAGGAAATTTATTCGTAAACGAGAAATTATTATCAGTTCGTCTTGAAAGCTAACTTTTTTACGACATAGCTATAAATCTACGCCAGCCATAACAATATTTCAAGTGCGCAGGGACTATCTCTGACAAAACATTGAGTGTTATAGCGACAGACAGGCGGGGAAAGTCACTGCATAGTTTGATATCAAACGCTTTGAACTCAGTCCCGACATCTAGCGGTTAAAATTTTGCTTTTCGCTTGCTTTATTTTATTCCACTCTTACATTTGGAAAAACAAAAAATAATAATGATAATAATAATGATAAAATCGAAATGTTATTGAAATGAAAATAATGAACACTGTTTTATTAAAAATTGTATTGCGGTCGTCGAATATCTGTTCATATACAACCATGCCTCCAATATACATTAACTATCATTTTCAAGTTGTATATGCATATATACACACACGTGTTCAAACAGATAACTAGATAAATGGATAGATAGATAGATAGATAGATAGATAGATAGATAGATAGATAGATAGATAGATAGATAGATAGATAGATAGATATGTTTCTTTATTAGCCACACAGTGCTGCACACAGACAGGACAAATTACAAGGTAGAGCTTTTCTTTTGGGGGTAAAAAAAGGGGGTTTGGTTTTTGATCAAAAGGGATCGTAGAAGGAAAGAAAGAGGACAAAAAAAGGGGGGGGGTTAAATTTTAAAAAAAGAAAGAAAAAAAGGAAAGGAAAAAAAGGGAAAGGAAAAAAATTTTATCAATAGGGATCGTTATCACAGAAATGTCAATTGAGTGTAAAATAGATAGATAGATAGATAAATAGATTGATAGATAGATAGATAG
>NC_043002.1:97229993-97244993 GCF_006345805.1 Octopus sinensis
TATTAAGATGCAGAAGAAAGTGTTTGTATTTTGCATATCAATGAAATGCAAGCTCTCCAACCTTGCCAACCACAGGCTTATCATTCGCGTACATTGAATGGTTAAGATTCAGTGTATAGAGGACAGCTATAAATTTCGATAAGAATACAGTCTAAAATGTTACGGAATAACATTTGCACAGATAACCATAAATAAAACATTCAGTTTTTGTACAGAGTGAAAGAAAAATAGATTCCATATCCAGGAAAATTGATTTGTATATTTGCTATCCTATATCACTGGAGATACGGAGACACACAGAGGGACACATAGAGATATATTATACACACACACACACATATATATATACATATACATATATATACACACACATGTACATATATATTATATATATACATATACATATACATATATATATATTATACACACATGTACATATATATATATATATATATATATACATATGTATATAAACATTTATATCTATACATATATATATATATAAATATATATATATATATATACAGGTATATATACACGTATATATATATATGTAAATACACACACATATACATATATATTATATATATATATATATAATATATATGTATATGCATATATATATATTAAATATATATATACATATATATATTATATATATATATATACATACATATATTTATATATAAATAAATATATATATGCGCATGTGTACTGTGATATAACCTCGAAACCCAATATTTACATATTCTCTATACAATGCTTAGCGCATTTCATGTTGTGACATAAAACTGCAAAGAAATGAGGAGGCAATCTCTGAGATGGATAGTAATAAGAATATAAATTAATTTCCAAAATGACAGCACAAAGCAAGTTAGGAATAAATTTGTTCATTATGTGTAATTTAATAAAATGTGTAAAAGTTATTCGAAGACGTCGTTTAAAGAGGTTAAATTGAAAACTGTTTCAATAAAACTCTTTATCAGAACGATTAACAACAGGGTTGATAATTTTTGAACGAGAATACATAATTTATATGGAAATGAAACGTTGGATTCCGATATGAATTTGGGAAGCTATTTTTATGGGCATTTAGCATGTAATATTTTGAACGAAACAAAACTGTTTGTATTATCAAAAAAAAAAAAAACCACGTGTTTAAGTTTAAAAACTACATAAAGCTCTGCTGAAATTTTAGAAGTGTCAAATGAATTTTTCTTTACAAAACCAAACTATGCTAACGTAATTCCATTAATATATTGAAAATATTCATACAGCCGTATTTACACCGACAAATTCATACCAATATATTGGCATTAATATATTTCTACTAATTTAATCATACCAACATAATTTTAATAACGTCACGAAGCTGCTTCAAGGTATTTTTCGTATATCTTATTTTTTACTTTTGAACAAAGTTTCCTCATATAATACAATATGATGTTGCCTATTGGAACTGGTTACAACACCACTGCTATGTAAGAGCATAAACGTATTATATTAATATTATTATTATTATTATTATTATTATTATTATTATTATTGAGTGAGAGAGCAGCGCATGCCATCAAAGTGACACTGGGGTAAAATATACGAAGCCCAGTATACCCATCATGACTACCTGTCTGATAAGGGTACACCAGGCACATGCATCACAACGATATGCGCGCGACATGGTGATCTCATGATTAACAGCGCATGACCTTGAGGGTGGGGCCCAGTTAGAATTTTCTTCAGGTTGAGTAGCCCATCCCGCTCAAAAGATTCTTGAATAAGGATTGTTTAAGGATGTTGAACGAAACATCCATGTTTCCAAAGGGGAATTATCCAAACCTCAAAGAATTCCTCTCAACATATGGCTATGATGCTTCCCCACTACTTCTGCTTTTGATCAGAGATGCCACTAAGGGACATGGTCAACTGGTTATGGTCAAACAAGTGACAAATCTGTGGTATTGAGCAGAATATTTGCTGTAGCCCATCTTTTATACCAAGATAAAACAATGTACATGATAACACTTCGAATCAGTTAAGATCAGAAGCCATGAGAGCCACTGCCTGGTACTGCATGAGGACATTTATTATCATTATTTTTTTCCTTGTTTCTTGAAATTTTCTTCCGTCTCTCGCCGAGTGTTTTCCGTGCGCCTAGGCCAGAAAAGCTCATTGTATGCATTCCCAGATTACACGCGCAAATTCACAGGTATTATTATTATTATATTATTATTATTATTATTATTATTATTATTATTATCATGTCACGTTTATGATGTTGATTTCACATACTTGTTACAGGGGCAACCGATGAAGGGCACGTTGTAAGGAAAAGCTACAGTTTATGCAGAGGTTAGCATAAAAACAGCGAGGAAAATTAGAGAGAAAGAGGGTCGACAAAACAGCTTCGAACTATGGACAGTGAAATAGCCCACAGATCCAGGAAAACCCTGAACAAGAAGGACAACTAATCTCACCCAACTGTTGTTCTCCTAGTGTGGAGGCGCAATGGCCCAGTGGTTAGAGCAGCGGACTCGCGGTCGTAAGATCGCGGTTTCGATTCCCAGACCGGGCGTTGTGAGTGTTTATTGAGCGAAAACACCTAAAAGCTCCACGAGGCTCCGGCAGGGATGGTGGTGATCCCTGCTGTACTCAACTTTCTATCACTCTTACTTCCTGTTTCTGTTGTACCTGTATTTCAAAGGGCCGGCCATGTCACTCTCTGTGTCACGCTGGATATCACCGAGAACTACGTTAAGGGTACACGTGTCTGTGGAGTGCTCAGCCACTTACACGTTAATTTCACGAGCATGCCGTTCCGTTGATTCGGATCAACCGGAACCCTCGTCGTCGTAACCGACGGAGTGCTTTCATCCATCTCCTAGTAGCAAGCACATTAGTAGTTTAGTTGCATTAATCCAAACGGAGGACGGTGAAGCAGGAACTTCTCTGTGAAGACAGAAAGTCAACGAAATCAGGAAACGCCTCGCTCAAATTTAACAAAACGATGGGATCAGCCTGTATTTATTTCATCGTTTGCACATCATTATTATACACAAAATGAGTTCAAATGCCGCTAAGGCTTACTTTGCCTTACATCCTTTCGAGGTCGATGAAACATATATCAGTTCAGTACTTGAGTCGATGTAACTAGCTCAGCACCCTTCAAAATTGCTAGACTCGTGCCAAAATTACAAGAAATTACTGCACACCAAACATTTTGATGAAATGATATACTCCAAGGGCGAAACCAACATAGAAACAAAGGCAAATAAGGAAAGGTAAACAAAACCAATACTATTTAAAATCGTTCCACGATGCTTCAGAATTGATATCATCTCAAAACATTAAACAAAATCCCTGTTTTGTATTGTAGGAGTGTATCAGCAATAAAGCTGGTAATTAAAAGCCAAGACAATACTTGTTGTTGTTGTAGGTGCCCTGGGAATGATCAAGAAAGGTACTGACAAATTTTTTGACCAGATCTTTCGGAAACCAACAATCTATGAGAGACAAAAGATTGTGTTGACATCAGTAATAGTAATGATTAGCAGAGAATTAATTAGTATAGACCAATGTATAAGGAGTGAAAGGAGAATGCTTGCCAAGTATTTGATAAATAGTGATCAAGACCTGCTGCAACATGCCACGAAAGATATGGGTATAAATACAGATGAAATAATGGGCAAAGAAGAGTTTAGCCAAAGAGCTGAGAAGAGAAAAGAAGACCCTCTTGAAATGGGAATGCGTGGACAGTTTGAAAGGGATATACAGGACGTTGAGGATAATACATCATAGTGGTCATGGCTTGAGCGAAGTGATTTGAAGCGCACCACCGCAAACCTGATCATTTCTGCACAGGATCAGGATCTCGCTACAAGACAGTGAAGTATAACATCTATAAAACGTCTGACACCAACAAATGCAGACTCTGTGGAAAGAGCGTGGAAAATGTGACCCACTTGGTTAGTGGATGAGAGAGCCTTGCACAAAAAGAATACAAGCCCGTCACGATAAAGTGTGTGTGTATCTTCATTGGCTCTTATGCCGTAAATACCAATATGAAGTAACAGAAAACTGGAATGAACATGTACCAAGTAAAGTTATGCCGGAGGATGGAAAAGTAACGATACTCTAGGACTATAATTTTCAGACGGATTGTGTATTTGAACACCGTGAGCCGGATATTGTCGTATTGAATAAGAGAGACAAATACTGTCAGATCATTGATGTAGCCATACTAAATTACATGAATGTTGTGAGAAAAGCGGTAGAAAATGTCTCCAAGTAGTCCGAATTGAATGTGGAAGGGGCAAGCCTGTTTGGGAATGTGGGAGGGTAATGTAAAAGTGATACCAGGGGTGATCGGAGCGTTGGGCTCAATCCCATTGAAACTTCAAGTCTTCTTAAGGCCACTGCAAATCCCATACAAGATTGATGTCTTGCAAAAAACAGCCTTATTGGGCACAGCGCACATCTTAAGGAAAGTATTATCTGTCTGAGGTCCTTGTTGTGATATGACAGATGACTAAAGACTCCGGTGCATTTTTACCTACACTGTGTCACGGAGGAATAATAATAATAATAATAATAATAATAATAATAATAATAATAATAATAATAATAATAATAAGTATGGATGTGTGGTAACGGGTGCCTGGTACCAACATACATTGGAAAAATTGTAAAAAGTAATGGATGAAATGGGGAAGGCAGAAATCCTCTGGGACTTTGACTTCCAAACAGACAAGATGTTAGAGCGCCGAAAGCCGGATATAGGAACCTTTAAGCGGGGACAAACAATGGCAGTGCCAGGAGATCGACATATCATGAAAGGTGGAAAAAATCGCTAAATATGGAGAACTGAGAATTGAGATCGCCAAAATGTGGCAGCTACGGAAGTCAAACCTAAAGGTTGTCATCGGGGCATTGGGTTCAATACAGCCCAACCTGAAAAAACATCTGGAAACTTTTAGAAATACCGTACAAGCTAGATATATTGGAGAAATCGGCATTACTTAGAACTGCACGCATATGGCGTAAAGTACCATCTGCCTGGAGTCCTTGTGACTTGGCAGACAGTACAACCTCCAATAGACACAATATCTTCAACCAACAACTTCACGATATTGGATACTGTGCGACGTCTTAAATAATAATAATAATAATAATAATAATAATAAAATAATAATAATAATAATAATAATAATATAATAATAATAATAATAATAATAATGATAATAATAATATATTTCTTTATTGCCTACGGGGGGGGCTAAACATAGAGGAGCAAACAAGGACAGAAAAGGGAATTAAGTCGATTACATTGACCCCAGACAGGCTAATGTAAGGAAATTGATAAATGACCGTAAAATAAGCCAGAAAGAGACAATAATTTACACAGAATTAAATAAAAAAGCAGAACAAACAAATAAAGAAGTCACCCGCTGAATCCGATGTGCACAAACAAAATGACGACACATACGGGGTATGACAAAAAGACCCCTGAAATTTTGCAGACTGACAAATGTTTCAATAGCAAATAGATGGAATGTGCCGCTATAATTTTATGATGGCAACTGAAGAAAGATGGTAAAGCATTATCTAAATGAAGACACCATCACACTCTAACTTTACAGCCGTGTAAATTATAGAACGTTTTTCTGACGCACTCTGCACAATGAAGGAACCTTCAAAACACAATTGAAATAGCAGAGGACACAACTCACCAGAAACTCCTTAGCCATTAAAGAACAATAAAAAAAAACGAATTAGATAAAACAAAACTAAATAAATAACAAATAGAAGACCTACGTCAAATGAAGAACCCTACGAATCTCCATAGAAACCACTGGACAAATACTCGCTCACAGCAAAAGTACCTTCGACCCCACACGTAGCAGTAAGCAAAATAGAAGTAAATATCACAGACTTAACAACACTGAGGATGATTTATCAAAATCAATAAAGAGATTCAAAGAGAACGTAAAAAAACAACTTATCATGAGTTAAGAAAAACACCTGATCAAGTTACACATAGACTTATAGCTCAACTAAACACAAGGTCCTATAACAAATTCTATTTATGGAAACAAATCCGAATAGCAAGAAGCTAAATGTTACAGCATATACAGTTGCTGCGGTAGCATTGAAGGAAATCGGGCTTTATCTTGATAGAGGTAAAACATTCTCTGTCAAACCGAACGAATTCACCAGGTAGAAAATAGACCGTTTTGAATTGAAAATTACGCCGTAAAGACTTATCAAAATGGACGAACATGATGCTAGAAAAAAAATAGAAACAATCAAGAAATATTTTTATCAATGAAGAAATACATCCAAAAACATAAAGAAAGGCTTAAGGAAATCATATCAGTAATGTTATGAAGGCGAGGACTCTTCGAAATGTGTGAACTCTTAGGATAACAAAAGTATAACATTGAATAAGAAGCACGTTAAATAGGGACATTAACAACAAAAGAAACAGAGAGAAAAAGAAGTAAGCTGACAACAGTGAACAATAGATTAAGAACAATGGTTGTTCAAGTATAAGAGGAAAAAAATGGAACGAAAAATATTCAATACATTCAAGGAGAATATTGATTCTAAAGACAAATAAGAAAAATAAAATAGTCACGAGTATTGTCCAACAAGGAATATGCTACACAATCACCCTTCAAACTTGCAAGGAATTCAACAAAACTGCTGGCAACTGGAAATAAAAAACGGGACTGATAAATCCTCAGTTTCTGGATCAAATAACTTACCGATATTCATGTGTCAGTCGCAACAACATGTGCAAAGAAAACGTTGGCATGGCCTATTATAGGCGCATTAGATAAATACATAGGGTGATAAATGGTGGTGGGGGTACCATTATGGTATGAATACTCTAAGTGCTTCAGTATTGTGTTAAAGAATATTTTAGAGTATAAGTTTTTCGTATGAATTATTCAATGATCTTCTTCGCATAAAATAATAGTTAAGAGAATGTTAACTTGCTTCGTGTAATAAGCATTAGAAAGTTAATTATGAATAATTATGCAGTGTGGAAAATACATCATAGCCTAAGTTTGAATCTTTTCAGCACTACTAAGTGTCTTCCATGCGGAAAATTTCTGGATCTCATCTGTGAACTATGTGTGTGTATATATATATATATATATATATATATATATATATATATATATATATATATTATATTATAAGAGGGTACTATTATCATAGGTACGGCACGCTAAATTCTGTTTTTAAATGACTTGCTTGAAGTTTTGCATTCGGTACAATTTGTTTATTTTAGTAGTTTGACTGCAAGAGTCCTTCCTAGCGTGCGGTACCTATGAATAATAGTACCCTCTATATAATATAAATAAATATTTCAAAGTGGAAAAATTTACAGATTTTTTTCTCTTACGAGGTTTTTCACGCTAACTACTGATAATTTCTTATAAAGATTTTATCCTTATTTAAAAATTTATATACATATATATATATATATATATTATATATATATATATATATTATATATATATATATATAAACACATGCACAAACACCACACACACATATATATATATATATATATATATATAGATATAGATAGATAGATAGATAGATAGATAGATAGATAGATAGATAGATAGATATTGTGTGTATAAATATATGTAAATATATATATATATATGTAAATATATATATATATATATATCCGTAATAATGAAGGGTGAAATTAATTAATTTGGAAAAATTATCAATTACACCAAGTAGTCTTCGGCATGTAAAAGCCTCATTCGAGGAAAATTTAAGTAATACTAAGCAATAAGGGTTTAGCAACGAGTTGCTTACCACATACCGAATTTAGAAATAGCAGTCAAAGGGTTATAGCTATTTCTTCTACTAAAAAGGGAGATCTCAGTAAAAACAGCATTTGGAAGGCAGACACAAACAGGTAAGAGAGAATGAATTGACTGCAATCTATCATACATTTTTTTAGTTATCCACGGACGTACGTTTCGAAATCAAGTTTTAAGGAAAGCATAAGAACTAAATATTAAATATTAAATAATAAATAATTCTATCTTACCGAAACTTCTTTTCTCTTCAGCGTAGAATACTATAATCATAAATGATTATATATGAATTTTGAGATACCAGAAGGCACAAACTCCACTCAGTATCAGAGAGCGAGCTAGAATCCTCAACTGGTATCACCGAATTCAATTTGTGAATGAAACGATTGTGTCAACAGCCCCTTCCCACCCGCGTGTAGCCAAAACAAGATGCTGTGGTCATCTACTGAGATAAAATATGGTTATCCGTAATAATGAAGGGTGAAATTAATTAATTTGGAAAAATTATCAATTACACCAAGTAGTCTTCGGCATGTAAAAGCCTCATTCGAGGAAAATTTAAGTAATACTAAGCAATAAGGGTTTAGCAACGAGTTGCCTTACCACATACCGAATTTAGAAATAGCAGTCAAAGGGTTATAGCTATTTCTTCTACTAAAAAGGGAGATCTCAGTAAAAACAGCATTTGGAAGGCAGACACAAACAGGTAAGAGAGAATGAATTGACTGCAATCTATCATACATTTTTTTAGTTATCCACGGACGTACGTTCGAAATCAAGTTTTAAGGGAAGCATAAGAACTAAATATAAATATTAAATAATAAATAATTCTATCTTACCGAAACTTCTTTTCTCTTCAGCGTAGAATACTATAATCATAAATGATTATATATTGAATTTTGAGATACCAGAAGGCACCAACTCCACTCAGTATCAGAGCGAGCTAGAATCCTCAACTGGTATCACCGAATTCATTTGTGAATGAAACGATTGTGTCAACAGCCCCTTCCCACCCGCGTGTAGCCAAAACAAGATGCTGTGGTCATCTACTGAGATAAAATATGGTTATCCGTAATAATGAGGGTGTGTGAAATTAATTAATTTGGAAAAATTATCAATATACCAAGTAGTCTTCGGCATGTAAAAGCCTCATTCGAGGAAAATTTAAGTAATACTAAGCAATAAGGGTTTAGCAACGAGTTGCCTTACCACATACCGAATTTAGAAATAGCAGTCAAAGGGTTATAGCTATTTCTTCTACTCAAAAGGGAGATCTCAGTAAAAACAGCATTTGGAAGGCAGACACAAACAGGTAGAGAGAGAATGAATTGACTGCAATCTATCATACATTTTTTTAGTTATCCACGGACGTACGTTTCGAAATCAAGTTTTAAGGAAAGCATAAGAACTAAATATTAAATATTAAATAATAAATAATTCTATCTTACCGAAACTTCTTTTCCTTCAGCGTAATACTATAATCATAAATGATTATATATTGAATTTTGAGATACCAGAAGGCACCAACTCCACTCAGTATCAGAGCGAGCTAGAATCCTCAACTGGTATCACCGAATTCAATTTGTGAATGAAACGATTGTGTCAACAGTATTACTTAAATTTTCCTCGAATGAGGCTTTTACATGCCGAAGACTACTTGGTGTAATTGATAATAATTTTTCAAAATTAATTAATTTCACCCTTCATTATTACGGATAACCATATTTTATCTCAGTAGATGACCACAGCATCTTGTTTTGGCTACACGCGGGTGGGAAGGGGCTGTTGACACATCGTTTCATTCACAAATTGAATTCGGTGATACCAGTTGAGGATCTAGCTCGCTCTGATACTGAGTGGAGTTGGTGCCTTCTGTGGTATCTCAAATTCAATTATAATCATTTATGATTATAGTATTCTACGCTGAAGAGAAAAGAAGTTTCGGTAAGATAGAATTATTTATTATTTAATATTTAATATTTAGTTCTTATGCTTTCCTTAAAACTTGATTCGAAACGTACGTCCGTGGATAACTAAAAAAATGTATGATAGATTGCAGTCAATTCATTCTCTCTTACCTGTTTGTGTCTGCCTTCCAAATGCTGTTTTTACTGAGATCTCCCTTTTTAGTAGAAGAAATAGCTATAACCCTTTGACTGCTATTTCTAAATTCGGTATGTGGTAAGGCAACTCGTTGCTAAACCCTTATTGCTTAGTATATATATATATATATATATATATATATATATATATATATACATACATATATAAGTACATACGTGTTTCGTGAATTCTCCAGACGTGTTTCGGTGTTATTAGCGAACCTCAGCAAAGCATTGACTACACTGCAAACACCCAACTATTCATATGAGAATTGTGTATTATACGCTAGTTGGTTTAAAAATTAGCTTAAGCTAGAGAATGAATTATTCTGAAACCTCCACTTCACAGGAAGAACAAAGGATAAACTGAAATGGAACTCCAAAATATACTAAGGAATAATAAAGTGAAAAATATCTCCATAGCGTATATCCTGCAAAACTGGACAGAGAGGAAGTGCAAGTCATCGCTCAAAAGTATCGCTCTAGAAGCAGAAACGGAAGGTCTAACTTTAGCAACACAGTATTAATGTCTAGCCGTCAGAAAATTACAAAAATAAATTAAAATCACAAGATACTATTAGCTGCGGACTTTGTAATCAGAAAAAGAAATAATCGATCATATCAATTCTCGAAGTTCATCGTGTTAAGAAAGAATACATATCTACAGAAATGACCCTGAAAATGAATAAGAAAGCGTATAAAAAATATATGACAATGATCTGGCTAAGATAATTTGCACAAGAATCTCGAAAGGAAAATCTGTGTGGTATGAATGTAAAGCTATAATTGAGACATTAAGGACAATAATGGAAAAGTATGAACAAAGATAAAAGTCAGTAGGGCTTACAAACTTGCACACTTGGGCCAATGACTTTTTTCTTTTTTGCTTTTTGCTATTAAGGCGGCGAGCTGGCAGAAACGTTAGCACGCCGGGCGAAATGCGTAGCCGTTAGGTTCTGAGTTCAAATTCCGCCGAGGTCGACTTTGTCTTTCATCCTTTCGGGGTCGATTAAATAAGTACCATTTACGCACTGGGGTCGATATAATCGACTTAATCCGTTTGTCTGTCCTTGCTTGTCCTCTCCATGTTTAGCCCCTTGTGGGTAGTAAAGAAATAGGTATTTCGTCAGCCGCTACGTTCTGAGTTCAAATTCCGCCGAGGTCGACTTTGCCTTTCATCCTTTCGGAGTCGATAAATTAAGTACCTATTTCTTTACTACCCACAAGGGGCTAAACACAGAAAGGACAAACAAGGACAGACAAACGGATTAAGTCGATTACATCGACCCTAGTGCGTAACTGGTACTTAATTTATCGACCCCGAAAGGATGAAAGGCAAAGTCAACCTCGGCGGAATTTGAACTCAGAACGTAGCGGCAGACGAAATACCGCTAAGCATTTCGCCCGGCATGCTAACGTTTCTGCCAGCTCGCCGCCTTACGATAAATTAAGCACCAGTTACGCACTTGGGTCGATGTAATCGACTTAATCCGTTTGTCTATCCCTGTTTGTCCTTTCTGTGTTTAACCCCTTGTGGGTAGTAAAGAAATGGGTATTTTGCCTGTCTTACGTTCTGAGTTCAAATTCTGCCGAGGTCGACTTTGCCTTTCATCCTTTCGGGGTTGATAAATTAAGCACCAGTTGCGTACTGAGGTTTGATCTAATCGACTAGCTCACTCCCCAAAAAATTTCGGGCCTTTTGCCTAGAGTAGAAAAGAATATAAATATATATATATATATATTTGGCTATTCACAGAGACTACGTAATACTCAAGGCACTGGGATTCATTCACACCAGTGACATATTACCATTTTCTAAAGAGCTAAGTCAATATCATCGACCCCAGAGCTTGTCTTGTTTTTCTTTTCTCTTCTTTATTATTTTTTTTTGTTTGCTTTTATCAACCTCCGTACCACGAAATGCAAAATTGTCCTCGTCAGGATTTAAACTCAGAACGTTAATGAAAGTGAAGAAATATTGAGAAGCTTTTTGTTCGACGCTCAATTCAAAAATCACTTAATACATGTGCACTACACAATCACTGTCGATTAAAATACCACACACCAGGAGCGAACGATGAGAACTTCTACGCGGTGATCCTATCCGCTTGAAATGGCAGTCAAATTCCGCTTGATTCATACACCTAGGAGAATTTAGAAACAGCATAGTAATTATCCTAAATAAAGCTATGGTGATATACTGAGCACGGGGTGGATATGGGTTTCGTATATTTATACCCCAGTGGTACTCTGCTCTCTCACTCAATAAAAATAATAATAATAATATTGATGATGATTTTAGCAATATCGGTGGAGGAGGCATGTCAACCATATCAAACCAAGGTCCTCATATGATATTTATTTCATCGATCCCGAAACGATGAAAAGCAATGATGACCTCAACGGAATTGGAATAGAGGATGTAAAACCGGACAAAATGCCGCACGCATTTTGTCCGGCGTGCTAATGAATCTGATATGTATGCATGTATGTATGTATGTGTAAAGCCAAGAATATCTTGATTAGATTAAAGGCTACATTACCGCAAGGAGGCATATGTTGATGCAAAGAGGATTCATTCAGATTGTATGTGTATATATATATATATATATATATATATATATTATATATAGTTATATGTATGTATGTGTGTGTACATATACACATACATATATATAGATATACACACATATACATTCATTCATAATAGATACATTGTATATGTGTGTGTCTGCGCGCGTGCGTCTGTGTGTGTGTGCATGTATGTATATGTATATGTGTGTACATACATGCGTACATAATGATAAGACAATAGAAAATGTAAACAAATAAATAAATTCAAGATTGAAACGGAATTCCAAAATATACTTTAAAAGATAAAAAAGAAAGTCACTCCATATCCAAAACCCTGCTGACTGAAGAGAGAGGAAATAAGCCAGTGAGAAAACGAACGATTGTTCATATCTCATGGTTAAAAGCCAACACAGCTCTGATTTCAGTTTCATAGAGTCTGTGCTTAATCTCACTTGATAAAACAAAGAGATGGATAACAAAAGATACTCACATCAAGTACAGATCATGCAAACAGTTCAATGAGAGGATAGTCTACTTGATATCCTGTTACTGAGTTGTTGCCAAGTCCAAGTATAACCACCATAGATAATGCAACCACTTCAACGTGAAAATGCACAAATAGTGGTATAAACATGTGTAGAATACTAAATGACCCTTACTGAACCAACAATGTCAAGAATTTCCTGTCAAGGGATTAAGGGATATTGTTCGTCTATAACAAGGGTTGAAATAAAAACGCACAGAACATCTCTATCTCTTGGAATGGAGTAGCTAAGGGATTCTAACCTCTGACACAAATTTCCAATTTCCTGACCTTACACAAAACATACAAACAGCCTCATAAACAGATGGTATTACACTGCCATTCTGCCACCATTCTCCAGAAATTGCTGCACAGCTTTTCTAGCCCTGTTTAAGTCAGCGAAAAAAATCGATCACACAGCAAGAAGCTGCCGAAAGTAGCAGTTACCGCTTGACTCATCTGTCTGCGGGCAGAACATTAAATTCAAACAAATTTCACTTTTATCGATGTAAACAGTCATTCACAAACAACGAAAGTACGATCGGCAAAGAAGACAAATATTAGGAAAAAGAGAAAACAAACGACACACGAATATAGTCAGAGCTAAGTACGACATCGCCAGCAGAAATACATCCTAAGAATAGTGTGTGAACAATATATTAGGTCCATGAATCCAGATCCTCTGATATGTCCACGGAAGAAAACTACGTTGAACTATGTAGGGTGCAAAACAGTGCACAACACACTATAACAGTTTGTAGGGAGACTACAGATAATGAAACAAAAACACTGAAAGACCACCTGTATATGCGAGTAACAGCACTTGCTGCTACAGGAAGCTTCATATCAGGTAATCCAGACATGTTCGAGGAACATAGGACAACTGAACGCTGCAATATTCTCTGTAGCTCGAACTACTGTGGCAGGCAGTGATACAAGTCATCAAGAATATGTGCAGAAAAACATTATTGTCCAGAGGAGAGCGTGCAATATGGTCAAACAGTTATACTGTGCAACATATAATTCATCGATGGATGTGAGAAAATGCTTAGACAAGGAAGATCGATTTATGGATTGGATTGCGCCTCATCGTTCGGCCGACTACCAATGTGAACTTCTTGAAGTAGCTTGACCAAGGCATAAAACACAGTAACAAATACCGAACACAATAAAACGCAAGCCTAATGCGGTGAGTTGGCAGAATCGTTAGTGTGCCGGGCGAAATGCTTAGTGGCATTTCGTCGTCCGTCTGTATGTTCTGAGTTCAAATTCCGCCAAGGTTGACTTTGCCTTTCCTACTTTCGGGGTCGATAAATTAACTCGGGTCGATGTAATCGACTAGTCCCCTCCCCCAAAATTCCAGGCTTTGTGTCTGTATTAGAAAGGATTATTATTATTATTATTATTATTATTAGTAGTAGTAGTAGTAGTATTTTCCTTCTTTCTTCAAATTTTCTTCCATTTCTCGCCGAGTGTTTTCCGTACACCTAGGGCGAGAAACGTAAGAAAATTTGAAGAAAGACGGAAAATAATAATAGTAATAATAATAATGATGATAATGATAATAATAATAATAATAATAATAATAATAATAATAATAGTAATAATAATAATAATGATAATGATAATAACAATAATAATGATGATAATAATAATAATAATAACAACAATAATGATGATAATTAGTAGCAATAGTAGTAGTAGTAGTACTAGTATATTATTAACAATAATAATAATAATAATAATAATAATAATAATAATAATAATAAATGTCCTGATGCAGTACCAGGCAGTGGCTCTCGTGGCTTCTCATTTTAACTGATTGGAAGTGTTATCATGTGCATTGTTTTTCTTGATATAAACAATGGACTACTGCAAATATTCTGCTCAATAGTTTATGTTATTGTCATTATTATTATTACTATTATTATTATTATTATTATTATTATTAATA
>NC_043002.1:97249993-97287493 GCF_006345805.1 Octopus sinensis
TGTCTCGTGAATCAGATCATTAATTACTTCGTATTACTGTATCGTTTCCCTAAGCTGCTTATATCATCCTTCAGTTAACTTATTGACTTCTGTACACAATTACGGATATATCTCATATCAGATTTCGAGATGCTTCTGTGACAAAGACCTCAAAAACAACACCAGAATGCAACCAGACCATTTACTCTCTTTCAACAACTGAGAGGCACATTAATTATACCTTTCGTGATTCAAGAAGAAAGAAACTCTAAGTAGCTTTCCCCACACTCTAGAAAGAACAATCAAAGACTCCTTAAATCACACACTTTCTTATTTATAAGGTCATAGCGGACAATATAGTTTGGAATAAAATCTTCCTAAGGCAAGATGGTCGCTGGTTTAATGTTATTCATTGCAGATTTGCTCCATCAGGTATAAGCGAATGATTAATATGAAAGCAGCCGTATTAGATAAGGAAACCTTGACTTTTAGAACTCATGTTCATAAAGAATAGTGCACATAACATAAAACTTAGATGTTAATCCCAACCAGATATTATGGACTAACAAGAACGGTGAGTGTATGCTCGAAATGCCTAGAAAGAATTATGTGAAATGACGATAAACAACTGATGTAACAAAATAAATAACCTTCGTTACATTTGATTTCATGAAAAAATCTGTGTTATATGATAATTTCGGCTTTATATATCAAGATAAATTAAACTTTCTCCATAAATATATAACAACTCGAGATAAAGAATCATTTCTTTTTATGTACAGAAATAATTTAAGTAGCCAATATCAAAGCAGTCAACTTGGTACAAACAAAATGTCATAAAAGTTTGGTTTTCTCCTCAGCTATATACTTATTCATGGAAAAGAGAGCTAACCACTTATCGAAGTTGTTATGGTAAGACTTCTGTTCTTTCCTTAATGAAACAGGTCAAGTTATAATCTCAGAAGAGGACACTCAAATATCTTTCTATCGATGTCCTGAGAATAAGATGAGTGTCTTTGAATTCATACTTCCCCTCAACAGACAGCAATGTTCGACTACCAAATAACTTTTACATTACAAATTAAATTTGTCCTCATTAATTATTGTATTTACGTCAATGTATCTAATGGCGAGGGCAAATTCATTTATATTTATATTACTTCTATGCAATCGTTTCGGACAAGACATATCTTCTGAGAAAATAAGCTACCGCATTATCACCTGGGAAATTATCTGCATAATGATGTAAATTGTTCATTAGTGTTATAATCAGAATAGTTAGCGTAATTTCGAAAATTCTATTTCACCATTTACCTGCTCCATGTAAAACTTTTTATTGAATTCATTTAAAGTGTATATCTATATACTCTACATTTAGAAATGTTCTTTGAATATTAAGAATTGTTGCGAAGAGGAGAGAGCAATGCTTATATCCTTTGTTATGGCCTTCATGGGGATTGAGAGAAAGAAACTGAGTTATCCTCGAACCCAAAATCTGGGAAAATCAATGCCAATGTGGCGATTTTAGACAAGCTGACATTAAATGTACCTATTTCTTTATTACCCACAAGGGGCTAAACACAGAGGGGACAAACAAGGACAGACATAGGTATTAAGTCGACTACATCGACCCCAGCGCGCAACTGGTACTTAATTTATCGACCCCGAAAGGATGAAAGGCAAAGTCGACCTCGGCGGAACCCGAACTCACAGCGTAACGCAGACGAAATACCGCTAAGCATTTCGCCCGGCGTGCTAACGTTTCTGCCAGCTCCCCGCCATTAAATGTACCATGAGCTTCTGTCCTCTAAATTTCCCTTTAGTCGAAAGTGACACGCTGTGCCAACGAAACAGAAAACGCCGCTGCTAAGCAAATATTTTAACCACAATCCATTCAGTAACCAAGTTAATACATTTTCTCTTAGTGTATTCACTAAATATATTTCCACTTAAACCATCTGATTATTAAAAGAGTGAACATACGCATACATAAACACCTGCATATTACTCATATATTCACTCATACATATACATACACTTTTACAACTAGAAACAGATTATGTTACAGAATGATATATTCAACTCAGAAAATATTTATTACGTTCGAGCATATATATTCAATGGCAAATGCCTGAAAATTAACTGCATTTACCATTGATCTCTACTTTTTGTTCACCCGTTTTACCGAAGCCAGGAAAACATTCTGAGAAACTATTGATAGTAAAACAAAACGAAAACAAAAAAAAAACAGGAAAACTTCAATAAAGGCTGAGTTTCTACGGGTTTTTTTTTTGTCTCATTGTTTTATTTAAGATCTTCAATAAAACGGGATTTGTTTTTTAACATATGTTAATGTCATATACTTCACGTACAAGTCATGTACTGTCAGTTAATAAACGATTTAAAATATGATTAGTTTAATTACTTTAAATATGCTTTATGATATCTAAATGATACGTGACTTTATGTCTGTGACAATTCTTTATGAAAATTGCTTTTTCAATATGCCGTCACTTTTTCTTCTGTCTTTGTGTTCTGAGCTCAAATTCCGTCGAGGTCGACTTTGCTTTTCATCCTTTCGGGGTCGACAAATTAAATACCAGTTGTGCACTGGAGTTGATTTAGAGTAGAAAAGATTATTATGCCCTCACCTCATCTTTTTTCATCGTTTTGCTTCCCCATCTTTCTCTCTCGCTCTGAGACACTTTCTGAATATATATATATATATAAATATACTCCTCCACTGTTCTTTACGAAACAATATCTTCTTTGTAATTGCTTTCCTAGCCATATTATTTCTGTATCTATTGAGATAAATTTAGTGGATAGAAAAACTTGTATTAGTCTCCCAAATATTAAATACATAAGAAAAATATATTGCTTTGAATTATTACTTACTTATACATAACAACTTGAAAAAAATAATGAACATTTTCCCCAACATAAGATGATTGAACAAACTTATTTTATTCATTTTTTTTTTATTAATTCTTGTTTTCAATTTCTAAGAGAAATAAAATGCTTTTCTTTTCTTTTCTCTTTTTCACAACAGTTTGTATTTGTGAGACGATATTCCTGCTGAAGCCTAGAACATTTATCGACTTCTTAAGCTCAACAAAATGTGTGTTTAATAGACCGATAACACTTTATTACTTCCACTAATTTAGCTTTAATATTCTCGTTTTCATCCTTGGTTTATTATTTGTCTATAAGTTTTTCATGTTTTAATTACCATCTATATGTGAAAATTATTAGAATGTATTTGAGTAAGATTGGCTCATTATTATTGATATTTTATTTATATCATTTGGACTTTAGAGTCGGATGAAAGGCAACAGTACTGTTATCACAATTTTGATTGTCTAGTTAGTGCGATAGTCTGGTCTTTGATGTCTTTAGTCCTCATGTTAACAATTTTATGCGCAACTTTAAATTGCCATTTTTACCACATTTGGTATTGACTTGGTGCAATTCTGACACAGTAAACTATAATAGCTAAGAGTAGTGGAATAGTTATAAAGATGTATTAGTATGTATGTGGTTATACCTATTGATTCTATATTCGGGAATCCAACCCTTGACTTCGTTGATGATGTTATACAGAAAACATTAATATGCATAGACTTAAAAACGTGAAAATGTACTCATATTTTATAAGGAAACTCTTTGGCCTGAGTTTAAACTCGGTTTCCGTGGCATAAAATTGGCTGAGGTTACAACACTGTCCTCACGATTGAACTGGGGGCTAGTCCGTCACAGAATCATCTTCCTAGCTATTGTTGTTAGGTATCTGCAGCTGAGTGGACTGGAGCAATGAGAAATTGAATGTTTCTTTTTGTTTTATTTCTTTCTCAAGAGCACAATCCATCGCCCGACCCAGTAATCGAAATCGTGTGTAGAACACCCTTACAATTAGGTCACGTCTCTTCACAATTAGTCGTAAAACGAAATATCGTATAGTTGCCCTCATTAATATGCTATATTAATAATGCTATATAAACATCATGTTTTATATATTCTCCTTGTATTAATATCACACAGAAATATCTCAAGTAAATGTAAGTCTCAGATTGGAGAATTGTGTATAGCCGAAGAAATCATCATTAGTTTCCCCAAATTCTACATCTTCCACTCAATAATAATGATTACTAAAATATCAACAACACACTGGCATTGTAGGCTAATTAATACAATTATGCCACTAAATTAAACATTTTGATTGTCTTTTGGAGAGTATATTTCATTTAATTAGAGCCAAAAGAAAAGTATGAATAACGTGTCAGAAACAATGGCCAAAGAAGTAGGCAGTGAAATCCAATCTGGTAAGAGTACTTTCTTAATCATTGTTTTCTGTTTATTTTTTTATGGGTTTCCCAATTTTGCCGCCGCCTAAATCCACTGATATAAAAGTAGATGGAAAAGATTGGATGGAATTGAATATATTCATCCAAGAATGAATAATTATTAATTAGGTTTTTAGTTTCTCTAAAACGATGCAAAATATCGTTATATTTTAAGTGATGGTTTACATTTTATTTTCAGAAATACTAAATATATCTCAATATTTCTTCATTTTTCTTTCAGTCATTATAAATTGCTAAAGATGCTCTGCTTTTGAACATCTATCCTTCTCCAGTACCTCCCGGCTGTCATATGAACAAATCAATCATCTCATCGTAACAATTTTCTTTTTCACAAACAATTTTCTTCTTGTAATTATCGTTTGTTTATTAACTGATATTGTTCTGCAAAACATTTACTTAATGTCTCCTTTTCTTTCTTATAGTTTTCTTGACTACAATTAGATGACAGATTTATAGTCGGCATTGTTTGCTTCAGTGATATAGCAGTGCACGTGTGAATGCATAGATATTAAAACGCCATCGTTTACGACTATTTCAACTGAAAATCAATTATTTACTCAATCAAGAAGCTTTATAGAAATTTTTAAAAAAGTATTTTTAAAAGCAAATTTTATATTTGTATTTTTTCATCACGTACAAGAAATATTCAATGCGTAAACTGTATATAAAATACAGAAGCCTAATTCAGAAGCTTAATTGAAGTTTCAGATAATGCCCTCGGTATTGTAAAACTCTAGAGAAAATAAGTCAATCTAAAATTCATTTAATGGAAGTAAAAAGCCAGAAACATTGGCCAAGCTATTCTCGGTGGAAGCTTTAATTTCTAAGTTTCACAAAAGATAGATCACCAAAACGTGAGACGGAAATAAATGATACTCAAGAAATCAAATTACTCAAAGACTGATACATTGGTGGTTGTTGGGGGAGGAGCAGTTTCATTCCGTTGGTCTCGACGATGATCAGTTGTCCAGCCAACTGAAGATTTACACGAGAAATTAACAAGTAAGCGGCAAAGTAAATGACAGATACGATTACTCTTGATGCATTCCTCTGGCAAAAAAGAAGCGCAACAGGAAGGAAGGTATAGCTTCGAAACAGTAGCAAAATATAAATGCTCCGGAAGAGATATACCTTGGTTCTTTGCATGCTAACTCTGAGAAATTAACTCCGACGGCCGAACGAATTTTCAAATTCGTAGTCTGGCTCAAAGAAGAACCGTGTTGATTTATTTATATATATATATATATCTGTTTCATTATTACCCACAATGGGCTAAACATAGAGGAGACAAACAAGGACAGACAACCGGATTAAGTCGATTACATCGACCCCAGTGCGTAATTGATACTTAATTTATCGACCCCGAAAGGATGAAAGGCGAAGTCGACCTCGGCGGAATTTGAACTCAGAACGTAACGGCAGACGAAATAAGGCTACGCATTTCGCCCGGCGTGCTAACGATTCTGCCCGAAAGTCCTTTCTCAACGAGAAAATATGAACAAAGGCAAACCTTTGTAAGTTTCCCCTGTTTTCCTTTGGTATATAAGCCTGTTTGAAAAGTGGTGCGCTTATGCACTTACTATGTCTGAAAAAAAATATTTAGAATGATTATAAAGAAAATTATTTATTTAACTCAGTCAATGCCATGGCTCTGGTTGATTACAGACAGTTGTTCTGTTTCCATCAGTATGTGGAACCACGACGTGCAGAAATGCCGCACATAATAATCGTTGATAGAATAACCTTTTGTGTTGAAGTATGTTGCACTAGATTAGCTTAGAATATGTAATGTTGTGTTTCAGGAAAATTTCTAAAGACGATGAAATATATGAGACTAGCAGTACCGCCCGGCGTTGCTCGGGTTTGTAAGGGAAATAACTATATAAGCATTTTTAGAGAGTTATAGCCAAAAAATAGCAACAAAAATGCATTAAAAATGGAAAAAAAATATGGTAAATTTGTTTTTAAATCGTTGACTCATCGTAGACATTTTCTGTTTTGGTGTCTTCAAGCCATGAAGTCGCTGTTCTAAAAGAACGCTGGTCTCCTTGACAACGCGTTACGATGTTGATTTCCTTACACTCCCTTCCCCACAGCTTCACGAGGGAGGGAAAAAGGGGGAGAAGCAACACAGGTGCAGGCGTGAGCGTGGACGCCAACTCCGCCGTCATCGACACACGAAAAAGTATGCATTAAAATGGAATAAAAAATGATGTTAAATTATTTTTAAAATCGTAGACTCATCGTAGATGCGCGCTAATACCCAGACGGGCTCGATATGAATCACGACTATAAGATACCCGAATTTGGTTAAACTGCACCGCAAAATGTGGGAGTAGTTAGGAATCTAAATCGAAGGGGACAGACACTCACACAACTACAGTTTTATATATATGAGATTTGAAAATGGCAACAGAAATTTTAGGTAATGTGGTGGAACTGTAATTTAGGCCAGATGATGTCGTAGTGTTATTAATGCAATGGCAGGTGTTACGTCATCTACGAACACATTTTAAAATATCTGGGTATGACTAGGCTCTATGGAGTTGTTAATTATATGTGTACATGTCAGTATGTACACGTATTGGACTGCGGCCAAGCTGGGGTGCCGCCTCGAACGGTTTTAGCCGAACAAATCGATTCCAGTGCTTATTTTTTTAACTCTGGTACATTTTAACCTTGTGTTTTACTGAACCGCTAGGATGCGAGACGTAAACAAACCAACATCCACTGTCAAGTCGTGTGGTGGCACAAACATTGATATAAAGATACACACACATGTATGCATGTGTGTGTATAAGTATGTAAATATGTATATATACATATATATATATATATGTATGTATGTATTTATATATATGTATGTATATATATGTATATATACATATATATATATATACACACACATATACACACACATACACACACATATATGTGCGTGTGTGTGTGTGTAAAAAATATATACACTGGTCCCAAATTTTGGTATTGAGAATTACAATAACGCCAGAACAGGGTCCCATTGCGTAGTGCCAAAGATTCCAATTTTGCCATCAAAATATAGGACAAGATATTGTAACACCCCGGGCTCTAAAGGACCACAATTTTTCAATATCCTCCCGAAAAACCTGAAAGACCTCCATGGGTTGGATGTAGGTGTCTTCAAAACGAAACTAGATCTATTACTGTCAAGAGTCCCAGATGAACCAACTTCACAGCAGGAAGTGCAAATGAGAGCAGCGGCGTCAAACTCCCTTATGCACCAAATGTCAATTTCCAAAATGGATTAGTGAAGTATAAGCTATGTAGCAAGACCAAAAGTCGGTGCCCCAGCGGGGGAAAAGCTCATGAGCTAAAACTGGTTCAATTCATTCACTTCAGTTCAATTCAATTCATATACATATATATATATATATATGTGTGTGGTGTGTGTGTGTGTGTGTGTGTGTGTGTGTGTGTGTGTGTGTGTGTGTGTGTGTGCGTGTTTGTGTATTGTATATATATATATATATGTGTGTGTATATAATCCAGACATGAACAAAGAGAAGACAATAACGCGAGGATGTGGAATAAGTATAGTGTTATTGGACGCTCAGGATACGAGAGAAAGGAGGATTTAACGTTTAGAGCGGAGCTCTTCGTCAGAAACATAGAAAAAGAAAGGTCCAAGGAAGGGAAGACGGAGAAAGAAAATCGCCCACAAAACACACGCGGTCACATATAGATAGATCAACAAAAAGTACTCCATCCAGTGAGAGATAAATATCATTAAATGCAAAGAGTATAAAGATACGATCTGCAAATGTTTTCTTGTTTGTCTAAGTAGTTTATATAATACAACTTGTGTCTCCGCGTTTCCTCCAGTTAAAAACTATTAGTGGCTCGCATCTTTACATTCTATTTACATATATTGAGAGAGAGAGAGAGGAAAAGAGAGAGACGAAGGGCTTCTACTCAGTTTCTATCTTGTTAATCTGTTCACAATGCATTGGTCGGCCCTCAGCCTAGTAGGAAATAATTGCGCAAGATGCTGCGTACTGGAAATACGAGTATATTATGATTTGTGTATTTCACGAATGAAACGAATAATGTTGGAAGAGACCACTTGCTGCGAGTTGTGCTAGCTGTACGCACGACGTGGTTTTGAGAGTACATGTGGTATATGGTATATTCTACTGTGGTTTTTACATTTAAAACAACACTCATGCGGGATTGTGTGTGAGAATGATATATGGCATATATATATATATATATATAATATATATATAGATATATATATATAAATTAGAAAAAACACCTTTTATCAATTCAAAATGAACAATTAAATTACCCATCTAGAAAATTACATTTAATAGAAATATTAAATTAAAATAACAAAAATACCAATGATTAAGTGAATTGCAAAAAAAATAATAAAAACGTATATAATTGGTAGAATAACGACATGTGTTTCGTGGCTATATTTTAGAAATGATTATAGTAAAAAAAAGTAATAGTAGTAGTAAAATCACTTCGATATAAATATAGCCACTCATCAGGTTAAAAATAAACTAGAATAATAAAATAATTAATTAACAAATATACTTTAATAAAAATAGTAAAAATAGAATAATAAGTATTATCTGTTCATCAAAACTACCCGGACCCTACATCAAGCCGTACGCGATTATCAATATTATTATCATTATCATTACTATTATCACCCTTACTATTATCCTTATTAATATCATTATTAATTATTACCATCACTACCACTAACCCAAACTACAACAAACCGCCAACTATCGCCAAATTTATTCACAGCCGACTAGCCCCCTACCATTCAACCCTAATAATTAATTTTAATGTATTTAATAATTTAAGTATTGTTTTAGTTTTCACTTAATGTATATTTAGTATTTTGTATATATATATATATATATATATATATATATATATAAGTTAAAACTTCACATTATTTCCATTATCTACATTCCAGTGGCGGGGGTTTGTATCTTTATAAGACACGAGTTTCTTCCCCAGAGTAAGAATTTAATTTATTAAAAACAGAAGCTAACATTACGTACTTACATAAACTGCAAGGATCATAAGTGTTCCGCACCAGAGATTGTTGTACCCACGGTGAAGAAACAGTTAGGTGTATATATATATATATATATATTATATATATATATATCATTAGCCACTATACACATTTTTTTCTCTCCTTGTTTTTTCTGTGTCCCTTTCTGTAGAAGAGCGTAGGCTCGAAACGTAAAAGACTTTTCCTATTCCTGAGTGTTTGTTTTGTACTCCACCTGTCTTCATCTTTTGCTTTTTTCGTTAACTCTCCCCATATATATATATGTGTGTGTGTGTGTGTGTGTGTGTGTGTGTGTGTGTATGTGTATGTGTGTGCGTGTGTGTGTGTTTGTGTATGTATGTATTCAACTTATTTTTTTTCCTTACACGTTCAATAACAGAGCCAGATACTTCATCTCCATTTTATAAGTTGTTTCTCATCCTCTTCTACACAGGCATTCTACGTAATCAAGTAGGCCAACTAACTTGTGTATATAAACACATAGCTAGCTAGCTAGAGAGAGAGAGAGAGAGAGAAAGAGAGAGAGAGAGAGAGAAAGAGAGAGAGAGAGAGAGAAAGAGAGAGAGAGAGAGAAAGAGATACGTGGATACATACGTACATACACTGAAGATAAATAAAAGTAAGATGATGCGAGAAAAATTTAATAAGAAATGGCAATGTAAACATACTTATTAAAAATAAACGCTATACAAACTTGTTCATATTGAATATATTAAAATATTTTAATGTATTATTTATCTAACAATGTAAAGAGCAAGTTGAAGGTAGGAGAAATGTCAATATAATTTTAATAGTTTGAAAGCATAGAAGATAGGTTTTCTGGGGGTTATAGATCAAAAGCGTTTCAAACAGATGTTACCATGTAATGAGGCCCACATCTTCCATTGTAGCCTCACCCAATCTGCTATTTTTGAACTGTGATTGCGTACGTGATCTAATACAAAAATTACAACGTGATAGAGCGTAGCATAAGTGACAAGATGGCAAAAATCGTTGGCACGTTGGACGAAATGCTTAGCGTCGTGTGTCATTTTTTCCGGCTTCTTACGTTTTGAATTCAGATCAAACCGTGGTCAGCTTTGTTTTTTCATCCCTTCGGAGTCGATATAAAAACATCTATCAAGTAGTGGGGACGATGTAATCGACTAGACTCCCACTTTTGTCCTATTCAGATGTCATCTTTGTTACATATACGACTTAAAAATCGCAGTGGCAGGAGTGACAGGTTCCGCTCCACTACGTAGTACCTTGGGCAGTTGTGTGTGAGTGAATTTGATAGACGGAAAATTGAAAGATGCCAATTGTATGTATGTATGTATGTATGTATGTATGTATGTATATATATATATATATATATATATATATATATATATATATATATATATATTAATAAATAAAACATATGCATATATATAAACATATGTGTACGTACCTACCTCTACATGTACATATACACGCATATATGAGTACAGGACACCAAAAAGACGTCGAACACAATGAGAAAGGAAAAAATAAAGAAATAAACCCAAGGAACTAGACATTTTTTTAAAACAACAAAAAAGAAAGTACAGGACAATTAACACAAAGAAAAAAACCCTTCTTCAGTTGCTATGGTTTCATCTACTCTACGTTTCGAAGGTATATATATATATACCTGAGTAAGCACATAAATGCGAAGCATGGTGGAAAGAATAGTATTCGAATACCAAAGGTAGAGAAATTTTTATAAAGCAGCAAACATATCACAAAAACGTTCCCGTTTGTCGGACAGTTTTTTCCATTCTACACAAAACTGTCCGACGAACGGAAACGTGAAACTCTCAGTAACAGTTTTTGTGATATTTTTGCTTACCAGCCACATGGTTCCGGGTTCAGTCCCACTGCGTGGCACCTTATATATATATATACATCATTTATATACAAGAAAATATTACATTCCAATATTTCGAATTGCACATTATGCTTACAAAGAAACAACTCTTTCTTTGCTCATAAACTGTATTTAGATGCTTCCAACCGCATTAATAAGATGGTTCATGGTGTCAGGAATCTTAATTTATATTCTTGTCTATCATAATTAACGTGAAGAAATACACCTAATTAAATAGTACGTAGTTTGTGATTCAATTACCATATATAGAGAGAAATACAATTGTGAACAGACTTGGCTTTTAAATTACAAAGGATAGGTGTAATTTAATTAGTGAAACAAATAAAATATTCATTTGACAAAAACCAATTCATCAATTCATAACATACTTAAACTCATTGTGTAAAAGGAAGACGGAAGATAGTATTAGCTGTATACAAAAGTTTAATTAAAAATTAGCAGTAAAAAGGAGAAATTTGCAATCTACCACTACATACTAAATCATGTGCAGAAGATGATATATAGATAAGAATCTAATATATAAATGAGTGTTTATTCATTTACATGCATTTATTTGACGATTTATATATTTAATCCTGAATGTCATTATTTCTTGGTATCTGTTCATAAAGCAATCCGAAGTAAAATTAAACGTAAAAGAGTTAGGTGTATTGCAGTAATCGCTTGGTGGAGGCGCAATGGCCCAATGGTCAGGGAAGCGGACTCGTGGAGGATCGCGGATTCGATTCCCAGACCGGGCATCGTGTGTGTTCATTGAGCGAAAACAACTAAAATCTCCGCGAGGCTCCGGCAGGGGCTGGTGGCGACCCCTATTGTACTCTTTCGCCACAACTTTCTCTCACTCTCTCGTCCTGTTTCTTGAGTAACGCTGCGATGGACTGGCGTCCCGTCCAGCTGGGGGGAACACATACGCCACAGAAACCGGGAAACCAGGCCCATGAGCCTGGCTAGGCTTGAAAAGGGCGAAAAAGAAGAAGTAGAAGTAATCGCTTGACCTCCGAGAAATCCCTGCAAAATATACTAAAGTCGCATACTGTTGTTTTCCTTTTGATATAAAAAGAAACGATGTCTCGATAATGTAGTCTTGGACGCACATTTCAGTATTAGAAATGTTGAGTTAATTTCATTAGCGAAGGCCTCGTGGCAAGGGTTTTTTTCTCGCGATCACAAGGTGGTGGTTTCGATTTCTGGATCAGTCGGTGGGTTCTGTTCTTGTGCAAAACACTTCATTTCGCGTTGCTTCCGTCCACTCAGCTGTGAATGAGCAACCCTGCGATGAACTGGCGTCTCGTTGAGGGGGAATGTTGTGATGTCGGTATGGAACACACCATGGAGACCGGATAATCAGTCCAGTGAGTGCCCCGGGGTTGTTGATGATGATGATGATGACAATGATTCATGATGCAGAGCACTTCCACAACAAAAAACTGTATGATCATGATTTGAAAGCCTATGAGCATATGCTTTGTTAGTGAGCTATTACTTGCGGTTAAACATCATCATCAACCATAACTTCTTGATGCTTTAACGATAGTGGGTCTTTTTATTGAAAGCAGACACGAAATATCAAAGAGAAAGAAATTTGGAACTTAATAAATTTATGCTGTTCCCAACGACATTTCAAATGCAAATGAAATCAAATAGCTTCGACTGGAAATCAATATTATTTGACAGTATTAAATATATCTAGTTATTTTCATTAGGCTTAGGTAAAAATAGCATGTTTTATTGAAATGTCATACTTTGGTAACATAAAGAATATTTTGATAAATATTGAAATGAGACTATGTTGAAATATTATGAATAATTTATTATAATTCAACATCAGGTAGTGACGATGGATATAGAGTCTCTGATGTCATTCCAACTCATAATATAGAAGATCATTTATTTTGAAATCGAACCCTGTTCAAGGTTAAGTTAACCAAGAAGTCAGTCAAATTCTAGTTTCGGTTTATATTAGAAAATATAAAGCATCGTTCTCGATCCCTCTGGTTTCATAGGGGCCAGTTTTCCGGTTTCTGTGGCTTATATATATTTACCCCACTGGATGGTAGATATATGGACTCGGGGTTTCTCATTTTTGCCTGTTGAGTGGACTGGAGCAATCTGAACTGAAGTAATTTGCTGAGGAACACAACGCATCAACCGAGCCAGGAATTTGAAACCGCAATCTTACGATCAGGACTCCAATACCTTTACCATTACCCTACACGCACCCACTTTGATTTATAAACTAATGCTATATTTTATGCAATCGCTTTATTTTCTCATTTACATATCAACTTACATATTTCATTTCAACTCTCTGCGTTTTTGGTTTTTATATTGTATGAACATAGGTGTGAAAAGATGGTGCTAATAGAAGTGTTTGTAAAATTTCGTCTAACGATAGTGATTGTATTGCGAATAGTTTTTCTATTGATTTTCTTGAAGTTGTACTTGTGTTAATATATGAAGCTTACGCTTACAGTTTATACATCAGTCGTACAACCTATGTTTTTCTTTGAAGATATCCATACACATTCATTACTAATACGTTAATTTTTTAAGATGAGTGTATTACTATTTGCAAATAAGTAACTCACAGCTTTAACTTTCAATATCTTTACACGTTACTGCTTGGTAAAACTTGTTTGGCGTAGATAAAAATTTCCAGAGAGAAGGCACAAAATTCCAAATTTGTTCTAAAGGAATATTCGATATTTTAAGAGGATGCGAAATATTAAAAAAATATGTAGTTTGATTCGTGCCTTTTTCCTATAATTTTACTGTATAATTAAAATAATGGGAATCAGGAATATTTTACTGATTCGATTTGCTGTTTAGAGGTAACTTGCTCGACAACGGTTGTCACAGAATATTTACTGGGATAAGCATGTCAAAATACTGGAGTTTTTTTCCAGTGTTTCATTTTCATGTCATTCATTTGACATGTGCCGTTATTTGATAATCCACTTAATCTAGGCCTTAGGTCTTCCTGTACCGTTCACCTGTACATCGTGCAGCAAGACGCCTCCAATTATCCCAGATTTAAGCTAGTCATCTGTATCTTCCCGGGTGATGTTAAGTTGCTTCACATCTTGGGTTTCCCCATCATCCTCCGTGCCTCTAGCGGTAGTCATCGTATTGATGCCTTCTGTATTTATTCTGCTGTCAGTCGGAAAACATGGCCAACACATTTCGCTCTTTTTTCCTGAATCTCTTCTGAGCTACGCTGATTGGCTTTTCTCAACACTTCAGTGGTTGTGATTCTATCCCTGTAGATAATCTTGAGTATTCTTCATAGACACCATCGATATAATGCATTCAACCCTGAGTGATATTCTCTGTCATTTTCCAAATTTTCTCCTGCGTAGACAGCTGTCGGCAGGACAAGACTTTGTACATCTAAATATATAGCATATATATCCTACTTGATACCATATAAAGCCGAAACAGGAGGCAGTTTAGGAGATAGCTATATATAAGCACCTTAAAGCAGCCTATGGGCCTTCATCAGAAGGGACTAATGTTTAAGCTAATGTAAATAACTTAAATGCCAGCAACGAAAAGGAATTAAAAATTAGAGCATTATTACACATAAGGGAAAACGATATTTTCAGGGGATAAAGAAGAATCATATCCGAATCTAAAAGGATATCCAAATGAAAATATCGAAATAGCGACATCGTAAATATAATTATCGAAATTATAATACTTCGAAAACAAAACTACGGTAAGAAGTAATTGAGTTGAGAATTATC
Source organism: Octopus sinensis (assembly GCF_006345805.1). Taxonomy (NCBI): domain Eukaryota; kingdom Metazoa; phylum Mollusca; class Cephalopoda; order Octopoda; family Octopodidae; genus Octopus; species Octopus sinensis. The sequence continues at coordinate 97,265,054 of NC_043002.1, forward strand.
AGTTTATAATACTACACATAGAGTTTTCAGAAAATCGGTTTAATGAAATGAAAGAAATTATAGAAATTTAGCTGTACGTGGGATTTAAGAAATAGAGTGGTGGAGAATTATTAATTTAAAACATTATTCACAGAGATTTCACAATATGATCTTAATGAAATAATGAAGGAAATTACAGAATTTTAGTTGAACGTGGGGTTAATATGAAAAATAAAAATATATTAAGAAAGAAAAATGTATTAGCTGAAGTTTTAGTAAAATTACAATTATAATAGCTACAATGTTTGCTATCGAAACATTTGAAATTAGATGAATTCATTTTCCATGAAAAAATCGATTCCTCCAGAATTAAATTATAGCCATCATTCAGTAAATTTATATTTATATATTTTTTAAATAAATGGATTAATCGCAAAAGAAAAAAATAATTTTTTTATCGTGTAAACGAATTCAAATATACCTGAAGATATAAAGATGTTTTTGACAGATACAAACATTTCATAAAGAAATCTTTCCAACATATTATTTAAAATTAAAAACAGAAAATAATGAAATCTCGGTGAATGTTTTAGACATGGATATTTTTATTAAAAATAAAACAGAAATATTTCATGCATTATATGATAAAGGGGGATACTCAAATATTTTATTTATTTTCAGAGTTAGAAGATTCATCTATTTTGAACAAATTTTATTCTTAAACAAATTAAATATTTGACACTTCTCACGTACTTGGAAGTAACATCCAGTACAAACTGTACATACACTCATATACCATATATATATATATATATATATATGAAACGCACGAAACTTTCAGAACTTGAGTCACTCTGCTACTGCTGCTTTATTAATAAAAATAGATATATACATGTTTTGAGTTCTATATATGTTGTTTGCATCACCATATATACATATTGATGTGTGTGTGTGTGTGTGTGTACTTACATTCGCCAATACACTACATCAGTGGTTTCCATCCCCGGACATCTTGTGGTCCGCAAAGACAGTAGTGCGGGTCGTGGAGTCCCGTGAGCTAAATTCAAAATTTCATATATATATTTATATATATATATATATATATATATATATATATATATGTATATGTAGCGTTGTAGATAGCTACATAGTTGAATGACATCCCTTGCCAGAAAGATCATAGAGTAACCCGACTTTCCTAAGTTTCTCGAAGCATCTGTGTCATGAGACGTGATTCTTAATTATTCAAGATTGGCGTTTCTCTTGGGAGTTTCTGGAATGTCTAGCTTTCCATTAATAAAAACAGCTTGCTAACCCAGCTTCTCGCTTCTTAGTCGATTAGACTTAGAGCCATTCACGCCGTTGCTATGTACATATATTTCTCTATGCCCTCTAGCTGATATGACTGAAAGCCACCAAAGATTATGGCAGATGTGACTGAAAGACACCACTTCGCTGTTGTTCTATATTTCCTATCTTTGAACTTCCTTGAAAGATTACTCCATTGAACTAGTTTCTATTTGATTCCATGAATTATCATCGATAGAAGAATTAGATATATTTTTATGCAGTAAATGTATAGATCTTGAATACATTTTTTTATCTCTGTATGGACTCTTGTAGTAGCATACATGCAGCCACATCAACACCTTGTACTGTATATATATTTCATTACATATATATACATAAGGATAAGCATTTCAAAAGGGGTCCGGGAAAAAGTTCATTTAAATTAAAGGGTTGGGAACCATTGCACGACATGAATGCATAGCATATAATTTTTGTGACATAGGCACATGACCTTCCCATTGTTTTCAATACCAGATAAAATACAAAGTTAACACCTACGAGAATGGAACTCAGAACGTTAAAGATCTGGAGAAACGTAATTAAATCCTCAGGCCACAATTTCCTTCTCACCGAATTATTGTGTGGAATAAACTTATATTTAAGCAACAGTTCGATATAATATTCATTTTAATTTTTGGCACAAGGCCAGGAAATTTGAGGTGAGGGGACATGTTGATTACATCGAACATCGACTGCATTACTTTACTAATACATTATTTTATCAAACACGAAAGTAAAAAAAAGAAAAGGTAAATTAACCTCGGCAGGATTTGGACTTAGAACAAAAAGAGTTGAAAGAAATACTGCATGGCCTTCATTTTTCCTATTTTTAAAATTGGTATCTTAGCCCTGATAGATAGACATTTCCCAGTCAACCATACTTACAGAAAGCTCTTCAATAGACACAACTTAAAAATCAATTTCAGCTCAGCTACCAATTTTAAAAACATAATCGCACACAACAAACAAAAACCACAATACGAAACCAGCTGTTCATGCAGGGATAAAAATTTGTGCCCGCTAAATGGAGCTTGCATGTCCGAGACCATTATTTATAAAGCCACCGTGGAGTATATATCCACTAAGAAGACGGTTTCCACGGAGAAATACGTGGACCTTACAGAGGGTATTTCAAAGCCAGGTTCAATAATCACACCTTGAGCTTCAGGTACTGAGATAAAAGGAAACCGACCAAATTATCCAGTCATATATGGTCATTAAAAGATAAAGGTGTCAGTTACAACATCCATAGGAAGATCTTAGCCAAGTGTAAGCCCCAGACCAATGGCAGTGGAAAGTGCGGTCTATGTGATATGGAAAGATGGCTCATCTGGAAAAGCAGCTTAGACCCCGCTACATGTGCGGGTGAGAATGTGTACGTTTCAATTTGGGTGGATGGGTGTATGTTTTTAGGCGCATGTACGTGGGTGTGCAGATGCGCGTGTGTAGGTATAGACATGTGCACTTACGCGAATACCATGAACTTTTTATCCCCTTACTTTTACACCCTTCCCTCACTTAACCGTCATTCAAATAGCTCTTTTGTCTCTTTTGTCAATCACACAATAATTTCCCTTTGAACAACAGTCATTTTCATACCATTTTTGCGATGGCCGGATAACTGAAGAAAAGGCGGCGTAGATTTCCACCTCGGCATCCGAAACTCGGAGTTTTATCATGGCTACTGAATAATTGTCACATATTACTTTTACAGATAAATTCCTCTAGTTACAGAATATCGAGGTCTCTTTCATTCTTTTGTTGTCTTACCATTTCTATCAATATATATATATATATATATACAGAAAGCAAACCAAATATTATATAATGGACTTCATTAGCTTACAGCTGTTTCTGCTAGATGTCGTGGACTCTTAATTGAGTACCAGGATAACAATCAATAGCTTTATCAGAGCTTTGAATATCAAGTGCACGTCATTTGGTAAAGTTACATTTTCAGAACATAGAGGCGTTATGAGTGAGAAAGTTTATGTTGATGGCTATGGAAAGTGATATCCCAAGGCAGAAAAATGTATCTCTTTGTTTTCTATTATCACTCTATTCTCATATAAGATTGTGTTCTGAGCCATATATATATATTGATTTCTACACCAGATAATTAGCCTCGCTATGCCTAAGCGATATATTTATGTGTGTGTGTGTGTGTGTATGTAATTCGCACAGCTCCAAGTAAGGTGAGTAGAATGTAAATAAGTTACAAGGATCTACAGGTATCAATACATAACGGCCGTTTCGAGTGGCTTCATTTAATCAATCAATGAATACCAGAAACCAAAATAATTATGTTTCCTTATGTTATATATATGTACCAGAATGAATTTAGAAACAAATGCATATCTTATTAAACCTACTATAATTTAGAGCAGGGGTGGGCAAACTACGGCCCGCCATAGGTTTTCATGCGGCCCGCCGAGAGCTTTTATGAATCCCAACTTCTATGCAGATACTTCGTAACTGTTTCAGTTGTACGGTAATTCACAATAGTTTGCATTTTATTTCAGTTTACTGTTTCGCGCCTTCACAAAATTGTTCGCTGTTTGTTTGTTTCAGCTACTGTGAAGCGATGAAAATTTTCGAGAAATATTCCCATGGCATCATAATAAAACACATTTCCGGGTGAAGATATCTTTTCTGTGTTTTCTCGTCAGACCCTACAAACTCAAAAATTAATAGAATGATGAAACAAGTATTGTGGCAATACAACGATGGTGAAGAGGGCATGATGGACGATGCGTTTCGTTCCAATGAAGAAGCCGGCCAGGTTAATAAAAGGGCTTGAACCAGCTTTTTCTGGACACAGAGCTGTTGTTGGTTATCATTCACTCTATCGATTATTTGAATTAAGTAAAGACACGAGTGTTTCAAACTAGCTTTTGTTGTCTGATAAAATTTACCCAAAATGAGTTGTTCGAAGCTATCTAAAAAGCGAAAAATTGAAGAGGAATGTCGTGTTTTTAATGAAAATTGGACTGCAAAGTATTTCTTTACCGACGTTGGAGTGAAAGCTGCATGTTTGATTTGCTCTGAAACAGTTGCTGTGTTCAAGGAATATAATTTGAAACGCCACTTTCAAACGAAGCACGCCAATTTTGGACACAATTTATCAAAACAAGAACTGCAAAAGAAAGCAAATGATCTGACAAAACGTTTGAAGCAACAGCAAAATGTGTTTGATAAAACTTCCTCTTTACAAAGAACGCGACAAAGGCAAGTTTTATATTGGCCAACAAAATTGCAAAGCAAAGCAAGTCATTCGCAGAAGCAGAATTTATCAAAGATTGTATGGTTGATGCTGTCAGCGTTGTGTGTCCTGAAGTTAAGTCAAAAGTAGAAGCCATTTCCCTGTCACGAAGAACTATTGTTCGTCGCATTGATGCAATTGCCGTGAATATTCATGAACAGCTGTTAACAGCCAGTGGTCGATTTCAGTGGTTCTCTATTGCTTTAGATGCGAGTACTGATATTCAGGAGACTACTCAGTTACTCATTTACATCAGAGGAATTGACGAAAACTTTGAAATTACAGAGGAATTGTTATCTATGGAGTCTCTCAAAGACACTACTACTGGAAAAGATTTGTTCAACAGTGTCATTAACAGTTCAATCAGGTCTGGATTAACCCTAAATAAACTGGCCAGAATTACAACCGATGGAGCTCCTGCACTCACCGGTAAACATTCCGGCCTTGTGAAGTTGTTGAATGACAAAATCAAAGAAGATTTTCCACTACACAGTGTGTTGTCTTTTCACTGCATCATACATCAAGAAAGCCTTTGTAAGTCATCTTTAAAACTCAAAGATGTCATCGAACCTATGGTGCGTGCAGTGAATTTAATAAGATCACGGGGATTGAAACACAGGCAATTCCGAAGTTTCTTGGAGGATGTAGAGGCTGATTTTACTGATGTGCTGTACTACACAAATGTCCGCTGGTTAAGCATTGGAAAAGTTCTTAAGAGAGTATGGGACCTCAAAGCAGAGATTCTTATGTTTCTCAAAATGCAAGACATCTCCTGTGACTTTTTAAACGAAATGGAGAGTGACGAATGGGTTTGTGATTTTGCATTTGCTGTGGACATAATGCAGAAGCTGAATGAACTTAACACAAAACTGCAAGGCAAAGGTATATTTGCTCATGAATTGTACCTGGAAGTGAAAGCTTTTCAATGGAAGCTTGGGCTTTTTGCCAAGCAGCTGAATGAGCAAAAATTTATTCACTTCCCTCTGCTGAAAACACAGTGTTACACAAGAATCATCGGATAAGTACAGTTCCCAGTTGATGGCTTTACAAAAGGAATTCATTAGAAGATTTGCTGATTTCAAGGCAGTTGAAGGCCTGTTCGATTTGCTTAACTCGCCTCTTGCCTGTCACATTGAAACAACTACCGAGGAACTGCAGATAGAACTGATTCATTTGCAAGCCGACAATTCTTTAAAGATGATGTTTAAAAGTAAACCACTGGTCGAGTTTTATGCTTCTCTACATTCAAAAAAGTTTCAAAATCTAAAAAAATTTGTGTTGTTTGCATCAACTTACATATGTGAGCAGACTTTCTCCATCATGAAAATTAACAAGGGGAAGAATCGATCACTTCTCACAGACTCAAATCTTCAGTCAATGTTAAGAATCAGCACAAGCAACTTGACACCTAATTTTGACAAACTGCTAAATGACAGTAGTCAGCTGCATCATTCTCATTGACATTGTTATTTACAGAGCCGCTTTGTTTTTCAAATAAATGCTCCAGGTGACGTTTCTAATTTCAGATATAAATTCATATTAATAAACTGTTATTTCTCTTTAAAATCTTTTATTTTGGGTATCCTAGAATTTAAGTATAATATTCATCATGGTTGTCCATAATATTAAGAGGTGGTTGTCCACAATTAGTGCAGATTTTACTAGGAAAATTCCGTTCCTGGCAATTTGTAAGCAATAACATGCTGTCCAAAATAACCGAGGTTCCTTTAATAATTTCAACTATAGGAGCAAATAACCGAAAAACATGAACCCGATACTCTAAAAAATAAATTAAATCACTTAAACCAGGAATATTTCACAAAATTTCCTTTCAATCAATTGTGTGTTTATAGGTCTATAACCGCCTTTAAAAATATTTTCACTTGATTTTTATAAATGGGGCCCGCCAAGGTTCCAAAGACGCACTGTGCGGCCCGCGATCAAAAAAGTTCGCCCACCCCTGATTTAGAGAGTAGTAGAAGAAAATAGTGAGGGTCAAGATATAGGAGTGGTGAGATAGTTATTCATACATAGAAGGATTTATGCACCATGTAGTCTATAACAATTTAGAATTAAATCCATTGGAAGTTCTCACTGTCTTTCTAGTTGATGGTGATGTATGTTAAATGCTCGAAATACGAGACCAGAAAAACAGCCAACAACTGATGAAGGGTCGTTCTTTATGTTTGTTTTGATTTACATTTGTGTCTTTCGTTGTTCGGGAGAATAGTTCATGTTCCATATACACGTGCTCGTATTTTTAGTTGTACACGTTTCATGATGTCCTGTGCCCACATATGCTTATATATATATACACATAGATGTATGTACATATACGTATGTATATATGCATATGTATATATATATATATAAATATGGGGAGTGTATATATATATATGTATACATATATACATATATATATGTAAATATGGGGAGTGTATATATATATATATATATATATATATATATATATATATGTATGTATACATATACACATACATATATGCTTATATATATACATATAGATGTATGTACATATACGTATGTATATATGCATATGTATATATATATAAATATGGGGAGTGTATATATATATATGTATACATATATACATATATATATATGTAAATATGGGGAGTGTATATATATATATACATATATACATATATATATGTAAATATATATATATATATATATGTATGTATACATATACACATACATATATATATACAAACATATATATATATATATGAATTTTAACAGTTTATATCGTATTATAATGTCAGTAATATTATTCTTAACACGGAAGATTTATCACTGCAATTAATTTTATAATCCATTCATGGAATTGTCAGCATACACGCTACCGAGAACAACATCAACTGTATCACGTGAACATATTCTGTGCACGCTATCTATAATCTACTACTTGCAGAAGAAATAGTTTACGTTATTCGGTCAAACGACAGATGATAACGTATCCAATTTTGGGTTTATTTGTTTGTTATTTTGTTCCGTTTTTTTTTGTTGGTTTCCTATTTTTTATTCTTTTTCGCATTACACATGATTTATTTAAAACGTATCACCATTACAAGACAGGCTATTTGACAGTGCTGCATGAACCTAATGTATAAAGCTTAGTTCCCTCAACATCAAGAATGTTAGGTGTTATAGAGCTGCGTATTTCTGTGTTACTCATGTGCGTTTCTGTAGAGATGCTGCTTTGAATATTATTGTCGTATCGTCACACAACATGTGACATGATTCTACATGTTTTAAATGTAGGAAAAAAGGCCACATTAAGGCAGAATTCCTTCCACGCAGTGCAAAGGCAACAAAGGCATCAAAAGGAATATCGCAACTCAGGTGAAGACGTCTACAAGCAAGGAGGAGTCTAAGAAAGAAGAACAATAATAATGGATAAAACAACTAAAAAAGGAGAAAAACTGGGAAAAAGTCTGAGGAAAAAATGTGAATCCGCACCTTACTCCCACCCGATCCCAAGATGTCACACCCTCCCCTACAGTCACCAAACTCCCCTCACCCTCCTGATACAGACAACTACACAAACATAGAGGTACGCAACACTCCCCAACCCCGAACCTCAAACATGTATTTTGGTTTAATTTATAGTAAGTTACACAAAAGACTGAAGAACAGTTTAAAGAACACAGCTATCCTACCTGTGTCGGTGGTCGTGGAAGGAGAGGTAAGGTTACCCGAAAACTCCTGATGCGTCCTGGAGCATGAGGAGGAGAGGTGAAACGAATGGAAAAGTTTGAGACAGAAATATTGGACATAGGCGTGACGCAAGTAAGTTACCGACCTATATTTTAATAATCAGTTTATTAAAAAAATAAAGTGTAAAGGAAGTCACTCTGATGTGGGGTCGAGTGGTTTCGTTCCATTTCGTTATTCATTTTTTTCATTTTTCCCATTCGCTTATTTTTTTGTCCCCACTTATGTTTGTATCTGTCCTTCTGTGGTTAGCCCCCAATGGACAATAAAGAAATCGTTGTTACAATCATCTGAAATGGAACTGTCAAAGCGCGATATTCGAGCAATTTTGCTATTCAACTTCAAAAAGGACGTAAAGCAACTGAAACTGCTCGAGATATCAATGAAACGTTTGGTGAGGAAATGACGAGTGACTGGTCAGCTCGAAAATGGTTTAAACGATTTCACAATGGAGATCTGAGTCTTGAAGATCGTGAGAGTAGTGGACGCCCATCTGTCATCGATGACGGTCAATTAAAGACCATCATTGAGAAAGATCCAATAAACCCACTCGAGAACTGGCAAAAGAACTTCAAGTTAACCATAAAACTGCCTACAACCATTTACAGTCATCGGACAATCAAACAATCTCGACAATTGGGTACCACACAATTGGAATGAAAAATGCACAGATATGAAATTTGCACGTCGCTTCCTGTCCGTAACCAAACCGATTCATTTCTCGACCGTATTGTAACTTGTGATGAAAAGTGGATTCTGTACAATAATAAAGAATGTTCTTCGCTGAAGGTTATCGTGGCTGTTTGGTGGTGTACTGCTGGACTCATCCACTATAACTTCTTAAAACCCAGAAAAGCCATGACTGCGTAAACATATTGCCATGAAATTGCCAAAATGAACGAAAAACTATTACTCCTCCGTCCCAGACTGGTCAACAGAAGAGGGTCAATCATTCTACATGACAATGCTCGACCACACGTTTCACTAATGACGCTCCAGAATTTGAGGGAACTTGGTTACAAAGCTCTTCCCCTGCCCAGATTATTCCCCAGACCTTTCTCCTACCGACAATCTATTTTTCAAGCACCTTGAGGGTTTCCTGTGAGAGAAGGGGTTCAAGAATCAAACTGATGCTGAAAGTGCATTCAAAGAGTTCATCAGCTCCGGAACTCCAGACATTTATGTTACCGGAATAAACAAACTTGTAACTCGTTGGCAATAGGGTTGATTATAATGGTGCTTACTTTGATGAATAAAAATTCCGCATTGTTGAAATATATTGTGAGGAATTTCATGTTTCAAAACGTTGCTTACTTTTTACTCAGACTGACATATCATTTAATTAGCCATGCTAATTGTGAAACCAATGTGGGGACTAAGCGCATTTGTTACTTTAAACTCAATTCCTGAAAGTGAAATATTTTATGATCCACTTCTCAGTTGACATGAAGCTCAGGAAATTCATTTATGATTGATATTTTCTTTCACACTTGCAAACGGTCAAGCATTATTTAACCAGCCACGAAAGGCCGGATGGCACTTTTGACCTCGGTTGCATATATAAAGTATATAAATTTTGTTTGGCTATATTGGTCAATATTGCCGAGTTAGACCCAGCTTTCTGTGTTCTCTTCCCTGAGGATCTGGATTTGTTGATGGCTTGTGTTGGATGACCACATGCCATAAGGTCATGGAAGAAGAGGCGGTATCTCGACTAGATAGAGGGCTGACTGAGATTCCGCTCAAAAGGTCGCCCGGAAGGTTCCATGAATATATCGACACTCAATAAAGCAACGAACTGCAATGACACATGACCCCACACTTGATCTGACACATTCAAATCCTCAGTTTTTATTATATTCTCGTTTTTATTTCTGTTTATCTTCCCAACATTAACGTACAGCATTTTATTCTTCCTTCTTTGCAGTATTTTCACATGACTTGGGTATAGTGCAATACGTTCATTTTGTGATTTTAGAGACTCCTAAACTACTTTGATTCTTAGGAACAGTTTGAATTTGACCTTTGCTATTTATTCAGAATATGCACTCCAAAATAGTAAGTTAGGTTCTATCTACTTCTATTTAAATACAATAGAAATAGTTTCTCCTTGATTACATTTTTCTGTCTCAAAACACGCTACTTATGTCCTTCATTCATATTGATAGGAATACTTAACTCTAGTCGGATGTTTACTCAGCTCTTAGATATCTCAAACAGTTATTTCACTAAAGTTGAACAACTACAGAAATAATTTTTCGAATAAATATATAATACATTTTGCAACAGTTTCTTTTCTTATTTGTTTTATTTTCAAAGAATCAAGCCATTCTCACTTGAAATGCCATCTTCATATTCTTGCTTAAAGTTAAATTCTTTCTTTCCTTTTACGATGCTGTAACTGCCGTTCAATGAAGACTTTGGAAAGCTATTAACAGATGTTATTTCTAAGAATACGACATAAGCAAATTCCCATTGCCATACTGGAACAGTGCTGATCATAACTATTTGTGTCTCAGTATAGCAACACTACATTATATATACAAATGAATATCTTCCAACTTGAAATAAATCGCTGCAACTTGTAGATTTTAGTAACGACCATGCACTTAAGATTACCAATGGGGTAGTGGAAAAACTTCAGCGCCAAAATGTACACCAGCCCTGATCAATTGCTTACTCTCTATAAAGATCAAAGGCTCGGATGACAATCCTACAAATAAACTGGCAAGGTGTTATATTTACCCAGTTTGTTGCTGCAAACACAACCTAATGGCTGATTTGCAAAAATCTTTCATGAACACAATCACAGACTATAATTTCTGTCACTGTTTTAACGTATCCAGTTTCCATGTTTTAACCCCCTACGTGATTCGTTGTAACCAAACTCACATTGTATATTTTTTCTTCCCTTTCTTTCACATATTTCCTCCTAAGAATCGTTTCAATTTTAAATATTAAATATCGAATGCAGAAAGTACCACAGCCGGATTCTATGTTAGAGAATAATCATTAAAATTATGTCTGAACACTTATTATATAATAAAGTTCTAGATTTAAGAGATGAGGAATTATGTACATTATTTACATTTGACAGATATTTGTCCTCATCTTGTTTGTTGTTAACACAACGTTTCGGCTGATATACCCTCCAGTCTTCATCAGATGAGGACAAATATCCGTCAAATGTAAATAATGTAATTATTGTATGTTCCACTGAGGAAACAAAAATGCTCCAGTAAGAGAAAGGGAGAAAGTAACGAAAACAAACTTAGAGCGGACTGCGTTCTGATTGCTTGCTTAAAAAGAAAATAATTTATTAAGTTTAAGGAAATGTCAAGGTCGTAGCTACATTATGATGAAATCAGAATAAACTGCAATAATACAATTATGTACATTCATAAAACTGAGTTGTGAAAAAGCAAAATAATGTTTAAAGGGTTACTGTTCGGAAGTCTCCATACGACCAGATCTAAATATTTTTTAATGGTTAAAATTTATTTTGTATTTGCTGGCAATTTGAGTGCAACTGCTAAACACGGTTATACGTATCATGATTGTATTTTGCAAGGTGGTGAGTTACGAGAATCGTTAGCACGCCGGACTAAATGCTTAGCGGCATTTTGTCCATCATTACGTTCTGAGTTCAAATTCCGTCGAGGTCGACTTTGCCTGTCATCCTTTCACAGTCTATAAAATAAGCACAAGTTATGCACTGGGACCGATATTATCGACAATGCTCCTCCCTACAAATTTCAGGCCTTGTGCCTGTTGTAGAAAGGGTTATGATTATAGTTTGTACGGCTGTGTGACTAAAAAGCGCGCTTCGAAACCATGTAGTTTCGGTTTCACTCACACTGCGCGGCACCTTGGGCGTCTTCTAATGCCTTGAGAGTGAATTTATTCATAGAAACTGTGTGGAAGCCCGCCGTACAAATATATATATATATATGTGCGTGTTTGTGCTTTTGATTTTCTCTTACCACCTCTTAACAACCAGTGTTGGTTTGCTTACGTCCTCCAAACTTAGCGTTTCGAGAAAAGAGATCTCTCGATTAAATACCAGACTTTAAAAAAGTACTGGGGTGGGTTTGTTTGGGTAACCCTTCAAGGCGATGCTCAAGCATTGCCGGTGTCTAGTGACTGAAACTAGTAAATCATAAAAGATTAGAAGTTGATGATAAAGACTATTCTGATGATTTTTACAAAAATGCTTAAAAAAAACCAATAAAATATCCAAAAATATTTCAGTAAAATATAGTAAAAAGAAAAACTATTGACTTTGTGTTATGAAATGATTCATAACAGGACCAACTTCAAATTATTCCTGCAAATAATGGTTGATTAGATTAATTATAGCGCTTAAGGAGTCTACAGAATTTTTTTGGAAGTTTTCTAAATGCTTCTTCTTATGATAATTAAATTCTTTTCGATTATCGTATAATTTTTCTCTTTGAATATGACTGTTTCCGTGTAAAAATTAGGTTAGATTTTTCGAAAAAGGAAGAAATTAAAGCAGAACCTAAAACGTATTCTATTTTGTGATTTCTATACTAAAGTTTTATTATGGTGAGTGCCCCAATGATTAAATATTTTTTTCTACTCTAAGCACAAGGCCCGATATTTTGGGGGCGGGTCCAGTCGATTAGATCGACCCAGTGCGCAACTAGTACTTATTTAATCGACCCCGAAAGGATAAAAGGCAAAGTCGACCTCAGTGGAATTTAAACTCAGAACGTAGCGACAGACGAAATACCTGTTTCTTTACTACACACAAGGGGCTAAACACAGCGAGGACAAACGGATTAAGACGATTATATCGACCCCAGTGCGTAACTGGTACTTATTTAATCGACCCCGAAAGGATGAAAGGCAAAGTCGACCTCGGCGGAATTTGAACTCAGAACGTAACGGCAGACGAAATACCTCTAAGCATGTCGCCCGGCGTGCTAACGATTCTGCCAGCTTGCCGCCTTCCAACGACTACATAATTGTTCACACTATGATTACACAGCTGTGCTTGTTATTATGAGATGCAGGCACAGCTGTGAGGTTAAGAACCTTCGTTCCGTAACCTGGTAGTTTCGTATTCAATCTCACCATGTGGTTATATACGCAAGTGTATTCCTGGGTTTTGTATTCCAAATGCGTTGTGAATAAAATTTGGTAGAAGGAAGTTGTGTAGAAAAGCCTCGTGCATGTGTGTGTGTGTATACATAGGCATGTGTGTGTGTGTGTTTGTGTGTGTGTATTTATGTACATACAAGCAATTTTTAATGAGGTTGGACAAGTCGATTGCATCGACACCCGTATTTATTTTACTGATAAAGGAACGAAAGGCGAAGTTAATCTCGGCAGGTTTTGAACGCATGACAGGAAGAGCCGAAAGATAGATTGAGGAGCATTTTGTCCGATATGCTAACGATTCTTCCAGCTCGCAGCCTTCATTGCAATATTCAGATATTGGTTTCTAACTCTAACAGTCAGGTTTAACCTTTAGCATTCATATTCTTTTCTACTCTAGACACAAGGTCCGAAATTCTGGGGAATGGGGCCAGTCAATTAGATAGACCCCAGTATGCAACTTGTACTTAATTTATCGACCCCGAAAAGATGAAAGACAAAGACGACCTGCGCGGAATTTGAACTCAGAACGTAGCAGCAAACGAAATACCTATTTCTTTACTACCCACAACTGGCTAAAGACAGAGGGGACAAACAAGGACAGACAAACGGATTAAGTCGATTATATCGACCCAATTCGTAACTAGTACTTATTTAATCGACCCCGAATGTATGAAAGGCAAAGTCGACCTTCGCGGAATTTGAATTCAGAACGTTGTGGCTGACGAAATACCTATTGCTTTACTACCCACAAGGGGCTAAACACAGAGGGGACAAACAAGGACAGACATAGGTATTAAGTTGATTACATCGACCCCAGTGCGTAACTGGTGCTTAATTTATCAACCCTGAAAGGATGAAAGGCAAAGTCGACCTCGGCGGGATTTGAACTCAGAACGTAACGGCAGATGAAATACGGCTACGCATTTCGCCCGGCGTGCTAACGTTTCTGCCAGCTCACCGCCCTTCTTTAGCATTCATATTAGACTGTCAATTATAATGTTTATTTATTCACATTGTTTTGAATTAATCAAGCATTACCTTATAGCTTTGATATTTCGATGATATGATTGTGTATCTTTAGAACGACACTGTAGGATGGGTGTGAGAAGCCTGATCTACTTAGATTGAACATAAAACGGGTAGAACACTTGGGCCTGGTATGGCTGCTTTGAATGGGTAAGGATTAAATCTACACCTATAAAAAAACAACTCTATTACTTACCATTTACAATCTAAAATCTAAAATGTCACCATAATTTCAATGCAAGTGATAGTGTGTTCTCTTGTTATAAAATTCAACACTCACTTTCTTGACTATTTCCAGTCAAACGTTAAACGCAAACGTTATAAAACTCACAAAAAAGTTTCTAAAATATTTAAACGAATAAGAAAACAATGGCGTTTTATAATATGTAAAAATAAACAGAATTTTAACTACGATGGAGTCTTATTAATAAAATATAACATCATTGGAAACGAATTATTGTTTTTGGAAAAAGACAAATTAAATCTATTTGTAGTGACAAAGTTTAAATATTTCAATATGTATGAAGTCTAAAAGGGGACGTTCGTTGTGAAGAGAGATGCATAAATTAAACAGCTGTATTTTGTAATAGTAGTAGATGCTCACTAGATGTCGTATTTAGCAACCAAAAACAATTGACCGCCTACGTTTGATCACGAGGTTCTTGTTTCGATTCTGCTGAACAGGATCTTTGACAAGTAACTTTTATCCTAACTTCGAACTGACGTGATTGTGAGTCAAATTTGGAGGGGAAATTATACGGATCTTAGGCTTATATGCTTAGAGTGTTGATGCATCGCCTGATTTAATAACCCCACATGACATTTGATGCCTTCAGCAGAAGCAATTCTGCTTAAGTATTCTGGGGTATTCTGTTGTAAGTACTCTGATGTATTAATGTGTTCCTTTTTTTATTGTGGCAGTCCATGTGGAGGCGCAATGGCCCAGTGGTTAGGGCAGCGGACTCGCGGTCGTAGGATCGCGGTTTCGATTCCCAGACCGGGCGTTGTGAGTGTTTATTGAGCAAAAACACCTAAAGCTCCACGAGGCTCCGGCAGGGATGGTGGTGATCCCTGCTGTACTCTTTCACCACAACTTTCTCTCTCACTCTTACTTCCTGTTTCTGTTGTACCTGTATTTCAAAGGGCCGGCCTTGTCACTCTCTGTGTCACGCTGAATATCCCCGAGAACTACGTTAAGGATACACGTGTCTGTGGAGTGCTCAGCCACTTACACGTTAATTTCACGAGCAGTCTGTTCCGTCGATCGGATCAACCGGAACCCTCATCGTCGTAACCGACGGAGTGCTTCCACTCATTGTGGCAGTCCGTGAGGTGTGATTTTGGCTCTCCATTGTAGTGTCTGAATCCCTATAGAAAATCATTGGCGTTTACCTCCCTATCTGAGCTTCAGAAAAAAGATATGTATAAAATATGTAGATACATTAGACTCAATAGATTGGAAAAGATTTCCTCGAAACCACCTCTGAAACTTTGCTGTTCAAACAATCAAAATATCAACATTTTGATCTGATGTTGTAACCACCCTATAAAATAACACTTCACTTAACGCATACTCTACAGAATCACCGCTAAACAATACAACACAAACCTGGCTCTAGACATATACAAATCAATTAGCACAACTCATATTCTTACATAATCGATACACAATATAATAACACCAACAACTCGCACAATTCACTTACAGCACAGCTGCAAAATATCAATAGAGTGTGACACAACAGATACTCTACACAGTCACCAAAAAATATTAAGAATACAGCAGCAATTACACAGCGCAAGTAATATTCGTCGGAAATTGAGATGATCACCACCGAAAATGTGTACAAAGCGGTGACAGGAGCAAAGATTAACTATGGGAAGTCGGTGGGCCTGCAGCTCGACATGTAGAAAAACAGGTACATGCCACCCGTCAGTGTCGTGGCACGTTGGATGGAAGGACCGCTTAAATTACTTGGGATTTGGTTTGGTCCGGAACACCAGGTAAACAAGAGTTGTTGGGAGTTGACGAAAAGGGTGACCGGTCTCATGCAGAAATGGAGCGAGAGGAAGCTGTCCCAGGATTACTGGGTGAAGGTAGCGAATGCGCACATCGCCTCCGTCATCTACTACCACGTGATCGTCGTCCATTGCTCTGATGCGGTGCTGATCAAGCTGGAACGATTATGCTTCTGCTGTCTTTAGAAGGGACAGGACCCGCTTGTCGGACGGTCCATCTTCTGTCAGCAGCTGCTGCATGGAGGGCTGGAAACACCGTGGTTTATCTCGCAAAGGCATGCGCTGCAGATGAAATTGTACGGATCTCATATATCTAGAGTGTTTATCCGTCTTTTGATTTAACACCACCAGCTGACATTTGACGCCTACGGCAAAAGAAATTCTGTTGTATTCTGACTAAGATTCAAGTCTGAGAATAAACTGAGGTATCAACGTGTTGTTTTTTTATTGTGACATCTCCAGCGATTCTTTAACTGCAAGCAGGTGTGGTGGTCGTTCATCCAACTACATTTTCAGCAACTCATCTCATTTACGAAGCTGCAGCCCTGGATCTGGCGTACACCGAAACTTGACACCTTGAGTGTTGCCAAACGCTCACAGTCCTCTACCAACCATTAGGGGCAAAAGACCAATGGAAGTTGTACCTCGAGATTTATAGATTAGTGGCGAGTAAAAACAATGACGGCAGTAGTAGTAGTAGTAGTAATAGTAGTAGTAGTAGTAGTAGTAGTAGTAGTAGTGTCAGGAACGGCGTCCTTCAACAGTCTGCTTGCTCATCTTGAACAAAATATCAATCGAAGTATCGAAAAGAAATCACATATACAAGAAAATGGTATTGAGTGTTACCTCACAAAGAGTAAACCTACTGACTACTTGTATCTACACGAATGTGGTTTACAAATACCGAAATGTGGCATATAATAATTGGATCGAATTTGGGACAAACGCTGATGGTGGGTTGGAATACACTGATGCCAGTATTCAACTAATACTTGTTTTATCAAAGAAAAGCAGAGTCGACATCGGTGGTATTTGAACTCAGAACGTAAAGAGCTGAAGGGAATGCTGCTAGATTTCGACCGGTGCGATAACGATTTTGCTCGCCAATTTTGGGGCATGTTACAATACATGCTTGCCCAGGCATAACTTAGCGCTCTGCTGATTTTTCGAGCGAAAATAGGTAGACGCCTAACAAGCATTTCTCTTATTAAAAACTAGCAGTATCGCCCGGCGTTGCTCGGGTTTGTAAGGGAAATAACTATATAAGCATTTTTAGAGAGTTACTTCCCTTATAGATGCCAATTCGGGCTTTCTTAGCCATTTCTGTTTTGGTGTCTTCAAGCCATGAAGTCGTTGTTCTAAAAGAACACTGGTCTCCTTGACAACGCTTTACGACGTTGATTTCCTTACATTCCCTTCCCCACAGCTTCACGAGGGAGGGAAGAAGGGGGAGAAGCAAACAGGTGCAGGTGTGACCGTGGACGCCAACTCCGCCGCCATCGACACACGAAAAATTATGCATTAAAATGGAATAAAAAAATGATGTTAAATTATTTTTTAAATCGTAGACTCAGCGTAGACGCGCGCTAATACTCAGACGGGCTCGATATGAATCACGACTATAAGATACCCGAATTTGGTTAAACTGCACTGCAAAATGTGGGAGTAGTTAGGAATCTAAATCGAAGGGGACAGACACTCACACAACTACAGTTTTATATATATAGATAACTTCTCAGGGACGCTGTGTCGGTTAGACTAAATCTTCTCAGCAACCGTTGATAAACGATTTTGCATTCAGTTGGTACAACCTTAATGTCGCATGAAAAAACCACATATTCAAATTGTACGATACTCATTTTAAAGAAAGGAACACTAGAACGATGAGGGTCAGAATTATCGAAGACGAACCAGTTGTTCTATGGTGCAGTGGTTGATCAAAATGAGACAATGATAACCTAACTCTTGCTTCTTGCTATCGCTGTAGTCTTGGAATATGAAAGGCATAAACCTCGTTATTAAAACATCGCAGAGCAAATATATGTAGACCTATTAAATTGAACATCTGTAATCTCTATCTATTGTTGATGGTTTCACCTGCAAAAACGAAATATCGGACACATACAATAAGACTGAACATCAACTGTCGACTAAGATATGTAGCACCATCGAAATTTAGTTAGAGGAGATAGCTCAAATTATTAAAGAAACATACAATGTACATTGCAACTAATATACTGAAAAGAACACTACTTCAAAATATGACCAACTTAGATACACGCGAAAGTTTAATCAAGATACTCAGTGTTGATATCATATAAGACATAGATATTGGAGACGAGGGAAATGGATAAGTGAAACCGTGAGAGCTTGTAAGTCCAGAGGCGATACATCAATGAGAAGTACATATTCTCTTCTTAAATCATTTTTAGATTGCGCATTTGTGTATGCCATTGTGTACATACACACACACATCTATCTATCTATCTATCTATCTATCTATCTATCTATCTATCTATCTATCTATCTATCTATCTATATATATATATATATATATATATATATAATATATATATATATTATATATATATATATATATGTACACGCAGATGTATGTATATAGACACATATACGAGGGCGGGATATACGAGTGTCTGGAAAAAAATATATGTATATATGTGTGTTCTTAAGTATTATTTCTAAATTATCCGTTTACCTTTGTTTAACCAAACGGCTTAATACGCAACATAAGCAAATATCGAGTTATACTAGATGTGTACTACAAGCAAATATTTCATATCTACTTTATATGCACAGTAAACAACGTCAAATGCATAATTCATACCTACATAATTATTGAATCTAAAAGTGACTAGCGGTGGTCATGTGTGAAAAGGTCAAATACAACTATTCAGTACACACACATACACACACATGCGTGTGTGTGTGTGTGTGTGTGTGAGTATATATATATATATATCGGTACAACGAAATCGCATTAAATTATAATCGCCATCCGGTGTGTGTACATTCTGATATGATGCACAAATGCCAATATAAATATATAGAGAATTGACGCACACAGACACATGTTGGGTGAATGTATGTATATATGTATATATGTGTGTGTGTATACACAATCACACATAGATAGATAGATAGATAGATAGATAGATAGATAGATAGATAGATAGATAGATAGATAGATAGATAGATAGATAGATAGATAGATAGACAGACAGGCAGAT
Organism: Octopus sinensis; assembly: GCF_006345805.1. Taxonomy (NCBI): domain Eukaryota; kingdom Metazoa; phylum Mollusca; class Cephalopoda; order Octopoda; family Octopodidae; genus Octopus; species Octopus sinensis. The sequence continues at coordinate 97,284,803 of NC_043002.1, forward strand.
ATATAGAAAATAACTAAAACTATCAGTTCCGTTACAAGAATAATAGATTTGGGAAAGTTTCTTATTTCCGCTGCTGCTAAAGTCTGACTCCGTTAACAAATCAAATAGGCATCGGTTCCTAATTATTACGGATAAGTTATACACCAACTCTAAAAATGATTTAAAATAGACAAGGAAGAGCACTTGGAAAACCTACTAGAAATTATGCTTTGTAAATTCTAAGAATAGGTTTAAGTAAATTTTATTGTATCTAGGAAGAGTCGTTCTCTTTTAGTGCCTTATTAATTTAACACACTGACCGGTTTCCACTTCTTGGCTTATTTATTTTTGCTAAAATTTTCGTTTGCGATTGCAACATTTTCAATAGTCTTTGACTCTTAGTAAAGACTCTTTAAACAAATATGATACTAAAAATATTAAGTTTGATTTAAAAACAATGACATCTAAGCATGAAAGACACCCACACATACACACGGACACTTCAAAGTAGGGTGTGAGTTTAAGAGGCTCAATTTGTAAGCATGTAGTTTCGAGTTCGGTCCCATTATGCGGCGCTCTGGACAAGAGCCGAGTACTATATCCTGAGGATGACCAATACTTTATAAGTGAATTTTATAGCGGGAAACTATGGAAGCTTTCGTGTGTGCATGTGTGAGTGTGCGTGTCTATGTTTTCATTTGACCCATTACATCGCTTGACAGTGGTGTTGGTTTCTTAAAAAATTATAAATACTAGGGTCGATTTGTTCGACTGAATACTTTATAACGGTATCCCAGCATGGCCGCAGTCTAAGGACTGAAACAAGTAGCAAAAATTAATCATAAAAGCTAACAGCGTGCAGAACACACTAAACATCTTGGTCATTAGTTTGTGCATTTGTATAATAAACAGAAAGTGGTCGAAATGGTCTGCATGTGCAAGCCGAAAAGCTACTTACGACATTGCAAAAAGTTGAAAATATTTGATAAACATTCGCTCAGAGAGGATTGCAACTGACAGCAATAGAGAACTATTATAAAACCATTAGAAAAATATTCAGAAGGAAGTATGAGTGACCGGATTAATAGAGAAGACAAAGAAATGGAACTACTTTTCTCTCTGCAGAGGGAAGCAATATAAGTCAAACGAGCAATAAATGTACAAAACTGACTTCCGCTTAAGACAAACCAACAGAAAATGGAAACATAAACCAGTAAAAAAACTATACAAAAGAGTGTCATCTGTGCGCCACACTTAATGCAAATACATCAGGAGAAAGCAAATTTATTGCGGTATTTTTCCAGAGATAATATCTCTTATGGACTTAAGGTAGTGAACTGGCAGGATTGTTAGCACGCCGGGTAAAGTACATAGTGGCTTTTACGTTCTGAGTTCAAATTCCGCCATGGCCGGGCGTTGCCTTTCATCCTTTTGGTGTCGATACAATAAGTACCAGCTGAGCACAGGGGTCGATGTAATCGATTTACTTTCACCCCTAAATTGTTGGCATTGTGCCAAAATTTAAACCCATATCTTTTCTGGACTTATGTTTAAAATTCAGTCGGCCAATTGCAACGTCAATGATTGAACAATCACCGGAGATGCAAATTAGCTGAAGCAGCAGATTTCATCTAAGCCGGCAGTTAGCAGGGAATACATACAACAAACAAAAGTTAAAAAGACTCAAAAGCTCATTTACTCTTCTCCCTGGTGCTACTGGGATTTTTGTACGCTACTGATATATTTTAAGTTTTTGAAAACAGCACGTCCATAAGAGATATTATCTCCAGACAAATACCAAAGTAATTATGTTTTATCGCGATTTATTGTAGATCACTGTTTTAATTTGATATTGCTTTTGTTATATATAATGGGTACCGAAGATGAATTAATATACTTGAAACAGCATTACATTAAATCACCGGTGTGTATAAAATTTATAATGTACATACAAAAGTGGAACAGAATATTTTGTCTCAGAGGAACTTCTCAAAGAGACTTACATATTAAAGAAACACATGACTTCGTTCAGAACGCCGGTAGATAATATGAAAGCATAAACACACAAAAGAGCAAATATATTGAGACAAAAATCATTTTAGCATCCTACAAAAGTAAACAGAGATAAAGTGAGTCGATATTAAAGCAAACAATAGCAGAAAATCTGTAGACGTAAGGTAAGAAAGGAATGTCTGATTTTTAACAGTACACGATCAATGGCAACTCACAGACATCTAGCAAAATAACGAATTGAACAAGATGCTAATATCAACGGTAGACCAAGCAATCAATAAAAAGAAACAATGGACCAACTATCTCAAAGACAGAACAGATCCACATTCATGGCTATATGATAATATACATAGACACCCACAACATAACTGAAAATGGCTTAAGCATGCTAGAAATCAGGTCTGTAACTATAAAAGTACATCTCCCAAATTTCCCAAGCGATTCTCGTTTATCTCATACACCAACATACAGGTGCATCTCGCTCCGGATTTTGTCTCTTCAATCAGCTGAGCTGTATCCAACATCAGACCAAATATTGGTTTCAAATTTTGGAACAAAGTCGGCAATTTCGGGAGAGTAGGGTAAGTCGATTACATCGACCCCTCTGCTCAACTGGTAAGTTATTAAACCAACCCCAGAAGGATTAAAGGCAACGTCAACATGTGCAGAATTTGAACTCAGAACGTATATAGCATAATG
>NC_043002.1:97292493-97319993 GCF_006345805.1 Octopus sinensis
GATAGAGAGAGAGATCCCCCTGTTGGTATGTATATGTATATATATATATATATATAATAATAATAATAATAAATATTAGGGAATATATCCAAATTTACAGGGAAAAAAAATCAGATTTAGGATTAAATCCAATTTTAGAACCTTAGATATATAAATGTTAATAGTAATCACCCATTTTCTATTAAAAAATCGTTGATTAATAATATAAGTAAACGTATTTCATTACTCTCTTATGATATAGAGATTTTTAATAAACATGCTAATTATTATAATGAGGCCCTTAGAGGGGCAGGTTATAATAAGAATATTAAATTTTATAATATTAGCGATAATGATTTAAATGATAATTTTCGAGATACTTCTAATAATAATTATAATTTTGTTACGTTTAGTGGTAAAAATAATAGATATTATAAAAAAATAATAAAAATGATAAAAATATAAATAAGAATAATAATAATAATAATAAATATAATAATAATAATATAAATAAGAATAATATAAATAAAAATAAATTTAATAATTATTATAATAATTATATTGATAAATTTAATAATATTAATAATTCTTAAATGCTGTACATAGATATAATTCTGATAATAATTTTAATAAAATAAAGAATTATAAATATATTTATAATAATGATAATAATAATAAGGTTAATAAGAATAAAATTTGGTTAATAGTTCCTTATGGAGATCAAGTTAAAACGAATATTATTAAAGAGATTTAGATGTTATAGAACTATTTATTAGAGATAATCGTAAATATAGAAACATTTTCTCTTTTAATAATTTTGGAGTTGGTTACTCTACCACTAATAATGTTGGTAACATTATTTCTTCATTTAATAAATATAAACTGAATAATTTTTATAAAAAGAAATTATTTGATAATAATATAATAATGATAAGACTTATATTAATTGTACATGTAGAGATAAATCTAATTGTATATTAAATAATAATTGTGATATTAACGATGTAGTGTATAAATGTATAGTTACATTACATGATAATAACTTTAATAATAATAATTACAATAAAGCGGTTTATATAGGTTCTACTTCCTCAAAAATAAAACTAAGAATTGCACAACATATGAATTCTTTTAAAAATAAAAACTTAATCAACTCAACTGGACTTAGTAAGTATATTTGGAGTCTTAAATCACTAAATATTAATTATAGTTTAATATGGGAAATAATTTGTAAAACTAAATCATATAATATAGGAGCTAATTGTTGTTATTTATGCTCTAATGAGTTTAAAGAAATTTTATTTTATAAGTATGATAATTTACTTAATACTGGGGAGGAGCGCAAAATAAAATGTAGACACAAGTTACTTTACTTATATAATAAGTTTCATGATAAATAGCAATAATAGTTCCCTTTTAGGTTATTTTAGTTTAGTTTAAATTAGTTTAGATGATATATTTTTGGTTATGTTGTCTAGGATTTAATTATAGTTAGTCTTTATTGATATTCCTTTGTTTTAATTAGTTCATTTTTAATGTATATTAATTTAGCAGTTTATGGTACGTTAAAACTTTAATAATTTATATTAGATTTTTTTATTTTTTTATTTTTATTTTTATTTTTATTTTTATTTATTTTATTTTATTATGTATTTTTATTTTGCATTTGTTATATGTATTTTGAGGATATATTTATATGTTTTTGGGTGTTATTTAGTGGTGTTTTTATTGAGTTTTGTATGAATGTGTGAATGTTTAAGATCCCTTTGTTTTTTGTTTTTTATTTGTAGGTTGAATTGACAGATTTTATTTGGGTATTGTCTTTTATAATAAAGTACACACCCATAACAATTATAAGTGCCAACTTCATTCGTTGTACTTGGGTTTGCATGTGAGCCTCAGCATATGCACCTAACGGCCACTCTAGCCCCACATGGATAAATAAACACATACATCCCCAACCACCATCACAAATGAAACCCACACCCATACAATGACAAAACTCCCCCATACCCTATTTACACCTACATAGTAATCCCAATATATTCTTCCATACATGGACGCAAGTGCGTGAAGCACATGAACATAATTAGTACGTACAACCCCTAATACACACTAATATATACGTATTAAGCTCGACCTCCACAGTGATAAGTTTACACACAATCACACCCAGATGGGTGAATTGCACAACCAGTGAATGCTCACACATACGGGCGCGATTACATTGTTGCATATATCGAGCCAAAATAGTATGCATATGTACATGTGAGGGGTACACGTAAATGAAGTGAGCGTGTACCCCCTGTATTTATACCCGTGCGTGAATATACACATGGAGAGACTACCACACAGGTACAAATGTGTTTAGAAATGGGAGCCCCATCACTACTTAATGTATACTCTCACCCATCCGCACGGATGTGTAATTGTATCTCCGGTGTATATGTTGAGGCTTATATGTAGAGTTGTTGAAGGGAACGTCGTTGAAATTGTGAATGAATGGGTAGAGTTGGGAATTGTAACCGTGTGGTGGACTAGTGTTGTTTGGAATTGTGAATGGATTAGGGTGGTAATGAGGTAGGCATTGAGTATGGGTTACTGTAAGTTGTTTGTTAGAGTTGCTAGGGTGAGCTAAAGCTCATAAATGTATATTATTGATTTTTCATGATAGTTTTTAAAGAATCCATTCATAATAAATTTTTTTAAGTAGCGTTGGTTTGCTACGTGTAAATAGTTTTTAGTTCCATTTATTATATTTCTCCATTCATACTATGAATGACGTTTACTTTTTATGGCGCGTATTCTTTTTTTACATTAGTTATTTCCATGGTAACGTAATTTTGTTTGGTTTTTTAACGGCTAAAAATCTAATTTCACTTCATAATTTGTAACTGAATTGTAAGTATGTATTTGATTTATCCTTATGTCATAATGTTATTTTTGATATTCTGGTTAATTACGATGTATTTATTGTTGTTTTCATAAGAGTGTTTATGTATATGAGATTGGTTGTGAGTTTTTAATTGTATAATTAATTTATTTATCTGTATGAGTGTGGGTGTAAATATTGTTGTATATATCGAGTTTAGTGAGTATGTATATGCGTATATGTGAGGGAGCATATGTATCTGTTGTGTGTGTGTGTTTTGCGTGTGTGTGTGTTTGTGTGTGAATGTGTATTTGGGTTTGTTATTTAGGATTTGGGATGTATGTGTTAATTTGTCTGTGTGGGGAGGGAGTGGTTTTTGGTGTATATTGAGGTTTATAAGTTAGTATAGGTTTGTGTATAAGTCTTGGGTCTGTGGTTTACGTGTGGGTTTTTTGTGTGTGAATGTTTAGGTTAGGGGGATTGCTATATAAGTTTGTTATAGGGTTTAGCAAAGGAGATTTTATCGTTATATGCTTTTATGAGTTTTGGTTTATCATGGTTTTTTTTAGGTAATTCGTGGTATTTTGTCTATTTTAGGTGTTGGTTATTTTTTTACATTGTTTCATTCATAATTTTTGAGTGGTGTTTGTTTTGCCACGTGAATAACCGGGTGGTGGACTAGCGTTGCTTGGAATGTGAATGGAATAGTGTAGTAGTGAGGTAGGCATAGAGATTGGGATTGGGTTACTGCAAGTTGTTTGTTAGAGATGCTAAGGTGAGTTAAAGCTCATAAATGTATAATGTTTTTTGTGGGTGTGTAAGTATTGTTGTATATGTCGAGTTTAGTGAGTATGTATAGGCGTATATGTGAGGGAGTATATGTATCTTTTGTGTGTGAGTGTTTTGCGTGTGAGTGTGTGTTTTGTGTGTGAATGTGTATATGGGTTTGTTATTTAGGTTTTGGGATGTATGTGTTAATTTGTCTGTGTGGGGAGGGAGTGGGTTTTGGTGTATATTTAGGTTTATAAGTTAGTATAGGTATGTGTATAAGTCGTGAGTCTGTGGTTTACGTGTGTGTATTTGTGTGTGAATGTTTAGGTTAGGGGGTTTACTTTATAGGTTTGTTATAGAGTTAGCAAAGGGAGATTTTATCGTTATATGTTTTTAAGAGTTTTGTTTTATCATGGTTTTTTTAGGGAATTCGTGGTAATTAGTCTATATTTTCGATATGGATTATATATAGGTTATATATGGATTATATACTTATATTTTTTCATTTATACTTTAATTATTTAAAAGTATTATTTTTATATTTTAAAATTTTGATTTTTTAGATTGGAAGTCCACCTGAAGATTGTCGATCAAGACAAGAAACGATTGTAGTGGCGGTTTTTTTGACTATTTATTAAATTTTATGTATTGATTAAGTCTTTCCTTGTTTGTTTTGCAAAATAGTGGTTTTGTCTCAAATAATATTTTATCATATATATATATATATATACATATATATATCAACAATTGAGGGAAAATTAATTAATTATTAATCAATTTCACCAAGTATTCAGTATGCAAGGGACCATTTAAGGCGAATTCAAATTATTACATTATATAAAAGGGCTTAGTAAAATAAATTACTTTGCCGCATACTGAACTCATTAGAAATAGTAGCTAAAAAACTTTTTTAAAACTATTTCTAATACTTAAAGAAAACCTCTCTCATATAGTGTTTGCTCAATTCAACTCACGAAAGTATGGGGGTAAAGACATTAAAAAATCAAATGCAAAGGTTATTTGAGAACGTACGTTTCAAGATTAGTCAACTCGACATTTCTATCATCATCTCAGAACTCCTCCTGGTTTGGATTTGAAAACACTGAAAGTGGGAGCATACCCTTTCGGCTTCTTATCGCTTCTGAAGATCTGCTCGAAACTAACAGTGCCAGCAAACTCAAATATGCAACCGAAGAATTTCTGCTCTCCCCTTTCCACCAGCGTGGGTTAAAATCAGTAAACACTATGCTTTTTCGGTAAAATCCGAGGCATTAAATAGAAAGAGATGAATTATAATTTCAACAATTGAGGGTAAAATTAATTAATTATTAATCAATTTCACCAAGTATTCAGTATGCAAAGGGACCATTTAAGTATTTCTTTAAGTATTAGAAATAGTTTTTAAAAAGTTTTTTTAGCTACTATTTCTAATGAGTTCAGTATGCGGCAAAGTAATTTATTTTACTAAGCCCTTTTATATAATGTAATAATTTGAATTCGCCTTAAATGGTCCCTTTACATACTGAATACTTGGTGAAATTGATTAATAATTAATTAATTTTACCCTCAATTGTTGAAATTATAATTCATTTCTCTCTATTTAATGCTTCGGTTTTTACCGATAAAACATAGTGTTTACCAATTTTAACCCACGCTGGTGGAAAGGGGAGAGCAGAAATTCTTCGCTTGCATATCTGAGTTTGCTGGCACTGTTAGTTTCGAGCAGATCTTCAGAAGCGATAAGAAGCCGAAAGGGTATGCTCCCACTTTCAGTGTTTTCAAATCCAAACCAAGGAGTTCTGAGCTGATGATAGAAATGTCGAGTTGACTAATCTTGAAACGTACGTTCTCAAATAATCTTTGCATTTGATTTTTTAATGTCTTTACCCCCATACTTTCGTGAGTTGAAATGAGCAAACACTATATGAGAGAGGTTTTCTTTAAGTATTAGAAATAGTTTTAAAAAAGTTTTTTTAGCTACTATTTCTAATGAGTTCAGTATGCGGCAAAGTAATTTATTTTACTAAGCCCTTTTATATAATGTAATATATATATATATATATATATATATATATATATATATATTATATATATATATATATATATATATATACATATATATATATATATATATATATATATATACACATATATCTACACATTTTTGGTTGAAGCAATACTTTTCTTAGGAAGCAAAGATCTAAAATTATTGGTAGATAGCGTACCGAAATCTTATGAAAGGATGGGAAAATAGAATATATATTTTTACATTCCCGCTTTATTTCTTCCCTGAAAAATTTACAGCTACAATCGTCGAATTCTACTTGGCGTTTCCACCAGCGAGTTTTCGTTATGACAAGAAGATATCGCAGGAACTTTAATCAGCGGTTATTGTTGGTTCCCGAGAAAAAAAGAGGGCTCTGCATTCACACAATCGGCAATGTTTCCCAGCGTGTTAGGAATTTACCATGCGAACTTAATGTGCATAGGCTTTGGCTGGTTGGTTAGTTTCCCGGCTTACTGGCTGGCCGGATAGCTGGCCGGATAGCTGGCCGGATACCTGGCTGGCTGGCAGGCTGGATGGATGGATGGATGGATGGATGGGTTGTTTTGCAGTTTAATGTCACCGCCAGTGAAACTCCAATGTCTTCCCTGTGACAATAATACAATGACGTAGACTGCCAGAGGCTTTCTTTGTTTTTTTTTATTTTTTCAGTTATCAGATTTTACTTATTTTATTAACCTGCTTTTGTTTCCTTTACCATTCATTTAAAACATTGACATTTCAAGCATGCGTACAAGACCTGAGATATAATCATTCATATCGAGACCAGACAGGTACTTATTTTATCAACCGCGGAAAGATGGAAAGCAATATCAGCGTTTGCGGTATTCAAACTCGGAACATACATAAAGGAACATAAGTAAATACCGCAGCGAAATGCTATCCATCACACACTATCTATTCTGGCAATCCATCACCTTTACAGCCATTTAAGATTATAGACATTTCTATAAAGCATATTTGTTTACTGCAGAAATATGCATTGAAGTAAATCTACTACTGATAGGATTTGTTTTATTTTTTAATCTCTGTGACTTTCTGTCCTTTTTCCTTTTATAATAACAGAATCCCTGCAGACTTTTGGTAGACTTTATATTTGCTAAGAAGTATTTGTTATGAAATATTTGCTATGTGACCTAATGCATCAGAAGGATAGCGGAATGAATCGAAAGAGCATCGAACAAATTGATTCGTGCTATTTACTTAGAGCTTTTTATTGTCAGTGTTCAAATCTCGCCCAGGTCAAGATTTGCTCTTAATTCTATAAGTTATATAATGGAGCCGATTTAATCAAGTATTCCATCCTTTTATTAACCTACTGGTCTTCTTTGCCTAACTTCCACGCAAAGTTTTCGTCAACCAAATTCACTGATAAGGCATTAGTCGAACCTGGGCTATTGTAGAAGATACTTGTCCAAGGTGGCGCGCATTTCTCTGATAAGGTTGCGAATAGTGACCAACCTAGCTGATTGATTGACTGAACAAAGCATTAATCAAACAATCGATTAGTTAACTGGTTAAACAGTTAACCAAGTTGACAAATAAATAAAGAAGTGAGAGAGAACCAGTGCGTGTGTTTATTATTGGCATAACAACCGAGATATAGCAAAAAGATTCAGAATATTCTTTAGAAAGTAATTTAGACTGAACCTCATGTTAATTTTTTATTAATTGGAAAATGATTATTACTCTAATCATTAATTCTAAGATTCTTAATTTGTTGCTGGTTTTTTTTTTGTTTTGTTTTTTTTTTTGTCTACAAGTTAGAGAAAGGCCTTTATTAGCAAAAATGAATATTTAAATCATTCAGTACATGACTCAAATTTGATGTAACATTAGAGCACGAATCTAGTTCAAGGTAAAATACCCGATCATCTTCAAGAAGTATTGATTTACTTGTAACCATCTATTCAGGATATGTGAGCTTTTAATTTATCGAGCCACTCTTTTTATATTTGAATTATAGCTTTGTTACTGGTATTCAACAAACATCTGCTACTTTTCATAATTGTATTGCTGTTGTAGTTATCGTTTAGCTGCGGGTCAGCTTGAACGAGTAGATCTACGATCACAACAGTCAAGCTGCGACTATTCCATCTTTTCAGAAAGACCGTGTATCTAAGGTTGTATTATCTTTTATGTGTATATACGCTCTTTCTTTTTAGAGAAGGCAGGGTATGTTTCAAGGAAATCTAGCTTTTATTTCTAGCAGAGCGACGAGAAACAGTACTCCAGCAGACCTATGATCAAATTTTAAATTTGACCATCCACTCTATGTTTGTGAATCCAGGACTATACTAACATTCATATTTTTAGACGATCAGTATGAATTGGTAACTAATTTGGCTGCATATACAGTCTCTCTATTTTGATCCTTCATACTGTTTTTATTTGTTTTGTGTGTGTGTGTTTGATTGATTCTATGACTTGTTTCTCTTGCTTTTCCGTTGGTACTCCGAGATGTTTTCTTGTTCTTCTTTACGTGCTATCATATTGATACCAATGTCTTGGCCACAAACCCCCGGTGTTTGATAGCAATAATCAGTCGTTATTCCTACTTAAATCACAATCTTATAAGTACAATAATGTTCCCTAAAACGTGATATATTGTATTGCCATACTAAAGCTATAATACCCAACTTTCGGATCGAAGCGGATCGAACCGGCTCGAACCGGATCAAACCGGCCCAAACCCGATCGAAACGGATCGAACCGGCCCCAAACGGATCGAACCGGATCAAACCGGCCGAGACCGGATCGAACCGGATCAAACCGGCCCAATTTGGCGATTATCTTATATTTTACAGAGAAATTGGAAGCCCCGAATTTAAGTCAGCACCGGACCGAATCGAATCGAGCCGAAACGGTCCGGTCCGGACCGAATCGAACTGAACCGATCCAACCGGACCGAATCGAATTCAACCGAACCGGTCCCGTCCAGACCGGACCGAATCGAACCGAACCGAACCGGTCCCGTCCAGACCGGACCGAATGGAATCGAACCGGTCCTGACCGGACCAGACCGAATGGAATCGAACCGGTTTGGACCGGATCGAACCGGTTTGGACAGGTTTGAACCGGATCGAACGGGAGCGAACCGGCCCAAATCGGATCGAACCGGATCAAACCGGCACAAACCGGATCGAACAGGATCAAACCGGCTCAAACCGGATCAAATCGGCCCGAAGCGGATCAAAGCGGCCCAGACCGGATCAAACCGGCTCAAACCGGGTCAAAACGGTCCAAACCGGTTCGGTTCGATTCGGTCCGGTCCGGACCGGAGCGGTTCGGTTCGATTAAAACCGGCCCAAACCGGATCGAACCGGATCAAACCGGCCCAAACAAGATCGAACCGGATCAAACCGGCTTAAACCGGATCAAACCGGTTCGGTTCAATTCGATTCAAACCGGCCCAAACCGGATAAACTGAATCAAACCGGCCCGAACCGGCCCAAACCGATCCGGCTCGGAGATGAGTGGAATATCACAGTGTTAAAATAGCAAACGAGATGTTTTGACAATAAATTACTGAATTGTCAACAAACTGTATTGTTTTATTGTTTGTTTTTTTTGTACCTGAGGTTCCATCGTCATTTGTCAGAAAAAGTTTAAATATATTCAAATTACTTACACGATAAACGGAAGTTTTAGAGGAAGAATAGCGCTAGAATGTTCCTTAAAACACTACGATAGAATTATAAAGCTAGATTTATAAATTCTAAAATTACAGAACAATTCGTTACTGGGCAGTTTAGGTTAAAGATAAAGCGCTTTACGTATAAAGGCGGCGAGCTGATAGAAACGTTAGCACGACAGGCGAAATGCGTAGCCGTATTTCGTCTACCGTTACGTTCTGAGTTCAAATTCCGCCGAGGTCGACTTTGCATTTCGTCCTTTCAGGGTCGATAAATTAAGTACCAGTTACGCACTGGAGTCGATATAATCGACTTAATCCGTCTGTCTGTCCTTGTTTGTCTCCTCTGTGTTTAGCCCCTTGTGGGTAGTAAAGAAATAGGTATTTCGTCTGCCGCTGCGTTCTGAGTTCAAATTCGGCCGAGGTCGACTTTACCATGCATCCTTTCGAGGTCGATTAAATAAATACCAGTTTGCCTGTCCTTATTTGTCCTCTCTGTGTTTAGCCCCTTGTGGGTAGTAAAGAAATAGGCATTTCGTCTGCCGCTGCGTTCTGAGTTCAAATTCAGCCGAGGTCGACTTTGCCATGCATCCTTTCGGGGTCGATTAAATAAATACCAGTTTGCCTGTTCTTGTTTGTCCTCTCTACTTTTAGCCCCTTGTGGGTAGTAAAGAAATCGGTAAAGCGCTTTACGTATAAACACAGCAATGTGAGTTCAAATCTTAGAGCTGGCTGGTAACGATTTTTTTCTGCAATACAAGGATACTCTCTTTTCTCTTTTACTTTTTTCAGTCATTTGACTTCGGCCATGCTGGAGCACCGCCTTTAGTCGAGCAACTCGACCCCGGGACTTATTCTTTTTGTAAGCCCAGTACTTATTCTATCGGTCTCTTTTTCCCGAACCGCCAAGTGACGGGGACGTAAACACACCAGCATCGGTTGTCAAGCAATGCTAGGGGAACAAACACAGACACACACACACACATTCATATATATATATATATATACATATATACGACAGGCTTCTTTCAGTTTCCGTCTACCAAATCCACTCACAAGGCATTGGTCGGCCCGGAGCTATAGCAGAAGACACTTGCCCAAGATGCCACGCAGTGGGACTGAACCCGGAACCATGTGGTTGGTTAGCAAGCTACTTACCACACAGCCACTCCTGCGCCTATAGTTTATGGTATTTCATTATTATGCGTGTGAGAATAAATTTTTTCTGTATTTCTCAATGCATCTCAGCGCTTCTAAAGCAAACTTTTGTTTACTTTCATCGTAAGTTTAATTTTACGATAAAATTATTTTTCGTGTTACTTTATATACCATAGGAAAGGATTAAAATAGATGGAGGTGGGGACGAACAATTTTTTCTGACAACACTACAGTATGAATTGATAATCTCCAGGTTGTAAAACCAGAGAATATATTCTCGAGAATAATTCTAAGGTGTGTTTAGATTTTTTTCTCTTTCTTTCGCTGGTTCATTCGTTGGACTACAAACATATTGAAGACCATCTAGGGTGGTGAAGGTGACCGTTGGAATCCAGCAATGATTTCAGCAAGGGATGCATTTTATCCAGATCTATTAGCTGAACAGCTAAGTTACAGATCATGAAGGGGAACGGTATTAACAATACTGTTGCATTAGATGTGCAAGTACATTTGTACACACACACGCACACAGAAAGAGATGTGGAAAGAATGTCATTGGATAGCAACAAAATTACTTCGGCAAACACAACTGATTGATTAATAAACTGAATAATCAATTAAATGATCGATTGGTTAAAGAGCCAACCAATTAACGAATAAGAAGTGAAATTGAACCAGTGCGTGTGCTAATTATTGGCTTAATGACACCCCATATATTACTATATACATGTGTTTGAGTGTGTGTGTGTGTGTGTATGTATGTGTGTGTGTGTATTTGTGTATGTGTGCGTGTGTGTGTGTGTGTGTGTGTGTCAAGGCGTGTGGTCTAGTGGTTAGGTTGTTGCACTCGTAATCAAGCGATCGTGGGTTTCCATTTCCTGACCGAGCAGTGTGTTGTGCTTTTGAACATATATGGCAAGCAGATAGAATCATTACGCCATCGAACAAAGTGCATAGAAGTATTTCTTCCGACTTCCACATAGTTCTGTCTATTAAATTCACTCAGAAGGCATTTGTTGGCCATGGGCTGTAGGACAATATACTTAGCCAAAGTACCGTGCATAGAGATCGAAACCGACAACACATGACTGGAAAGCAAGCTTCTTAGCCACCTAATCATACCGGAGCCTGAGAACATGAGAACGCCGATCGCCCTGACAGCGCCGATAGCCCTGACAGCGCCAGATAGCCCTAACAGCGCCAGATAGCCCTGACAGTGCCGTAGCCATAACAGCGCCGATAACCATGATAGCGCATATGCCTAACATTATAGGAGCACTCCGTCGGTTGCGACGATGAGGGTCCCAGCTGATACGATCAACAGAACAGCTTGCTCGTGATATTAACGTGCAAGTGGCTGAGCACTCCACAGACACGTGTACCCTTAACGTAGTTCTCGAGGAGATTCAGCGTGACACACAGAATGTGACAAGGCTGGCACTTTGAAATACAGGTACAACAGAAACAGGAAGAAAGAGCGAGAGAAAGTTGTGGTGAAAGAGTACAGCAGGGTTCACCACCACCCCCTGCCGGAGCCTCGTGGAGCTTTAGGTGTTTTCGTTCAATAAACACTCACAATGCCCGGTCTGGGAATCGAAACCGCGATCCTCCGACCGCGAGTCTGCTGCCCTAACCACTGGGCCATTGCGCCTCCACATGCCTAACATTATTGTACCAATATCACATCCTTAACTTCTTGCTCTCCCATACAAGACGTCCACAAGTAACAGGAGAATGCAATTTTCCCATAATAACATCAAGACCAACCTAATTAAATGACATTGATTTCAGAAGTCGTATAAGAAAATGTTTCTTTAATGTTCTGAGAGATAAATTTACTAACAAAAATAGCTTTCCTAATTAGAGTCAAAGCTCTATTTCCCAACCGATTAATATGACAAAGAAATAATTTTATAAACTAATTTTACTAAAAGTCAAAATCCTCAAATAGGAACATAATCAGATATACGCGCATTGAAACCTAGTTTGCAACATAATCCACCACCCCCTTTCTTATATCTAATAACAATCAATAAGGTGAGACTGAAATACGGTAAACACAATCCACTGTGTCAATGATTCCACCGGTTTATAAGCTTGTACTGCTGTCTGCTTTGAAGCCTATTCACGGTTATTAGTATATATCTCCTTGCAGACATTACCAACCAAAAAAATCAAATTCGATCTTTAATGATGATAGTCAATATCTAGGTAACAAAACTGGTTTTAAGCAGACATTTTGTTAAAAGAATGCCTCGGAAATTTAAATCGATCATTCTTCAGAATTTATATGTTCATCAAATTCTTATGCTATACGTGTTATCAGTTTCACTGATTTATTTGTGAATCCTCTCTTACCGGTCTGTTGCGCCGGCTTAAATCAATAATGCTCAATACAAACAAAAATTATCGACAACACTGCTGTGCTAGGGGAGTAGAATTCGATAAAATGTTTTCTAAAGAATTAGTTGTTTCTTTCAGGCCAATAACTGAGTAAGCAGAAATCATTCAATTTAACTGTAGAGCTACACCACCTGTCGAACAAATACAAGCTTAGCTGTGTTACTTGTCGTTCTGTAGAGTGACATCTTATATAAATACTACAACGTTAAAGATTTTAATACAAATACCTGGCCTCGTCGAAAATGTTAAAATGTTAAATATCTTGTCTACAAATATCTGATCTATATTTTATCGTTTACTTGTTGCAGTCATGAGACTGCGGCCTTGCTGGGGCACCACTTTCAAAATAAAATAATCCCTGTAGTTAGTTTATGGGTCTTATTTGTAGAAGCGCTAAGACTTAAACGAGCGAAAACTGACTGTGAAACGATGTGGTGCATGCAGACAGAAACAAAAAGACACACATATTGCACACATACACACACATACACATATCTGTATATAAATACATACATACATACACACACACATACACACATATATATATATATATATATATATATATCGTGCCATAAGAATACCTGGAGTTCTTCACGAATCTAAACAATATTGTTAGCCTGGTGTTCCAACAGAGAGCTTATGAAGTATTTTGCACGGATTGATAATCCCTCACTATCAGCTCTCTCTCTCTCTCTCCGTCTCCTCTCTGTATATATATATATATATATATATATATATATATATATATATATATCATAATTATTTGAGGGAAAATTATTCCTAACTTACAGGGAAAACTTCAATTTAGAAATACTAAATAAAATTTCACAAAATATAATAAAAACGGTGGTTTTTTCTAATATATATATATATATATATATAAATCAGTAAATAGTTGTGTTGACCGCACGTGAAAAACTGATAGGAGAGGAAAACTTATAATAAACCAGAATGCTAAATTGAAAGTAAATTTTAATAAAAATGGGTGTATGGAAAATTAAAAAAGAAAAAATAATTAATCATACCGCCTTTCATCGCAAGGCAAATTTTCAAGATTTGGAAGGGGAAAAGAATTTTTTTTTTAAATTGAGGAAGGGGAAGAAAAAAGAAATATACAATGTTTTTTTTTTTCAAAAAAATAATAATGCATATATGCAAAAATTAATAAATCAGTATACCGATCCATTGTAGAGTAATTATACTTTTAGAGTTCAATAATAGTCCTTGGAAACATTTCTTTGGGGGATTAACATCCATGTGCTTAAGAGTAGTGCTTGGTTTAAAGTGTTTGGTAAATGTTTATCAAAACAGGAAACGGGGTAGGAGTTATCCAGTTCCTGTGAATAAGGGGTGACAACTCTGTGGATTTTACGCTCTTCAATTGGAATGATGGATATTTTGTCAAACAAGATGCCTATATCAATTTTTTGTCAAATAGGATGCTAGAAAAAGGAGTATGGTCATCGTGGAGTTTGTATATTAAGATGCGTTTGGAATTTTTCAAAAAAAGGTTCTCCTTCTTGATTCTTTCTTGTGTAGAGATTCTGTCTTTACATTGGTTGAAAGGGAATATGTGAAATTTAGATTTGTGTCTCTAGCGCAAGAGTCTATGTGGCTACTTAGTGGAACCAACAACTAATTACGGTCTGGGTGTGTGATTAAGAAGCTCACTTTGAAACGAAGTGGTTCACCATAGTCTTTGTTTTATACAGTTTTCATATTCACACTATATTGTTGGGTAGTTGATAATGAAGACAGTATCATGCGAAATAAAATAGAATTTCTCAAAATCCTGTGTTCAAATACAATAAATTTCATATACCTTTAAACCAAAGCTAATTGAAAAGTAAACCAGGTGGTCGATATATCCCGTTACAACACAGTTTTATAGCTAGCGTAATGAAATCAATACAGCTTGCAATATATGAACTTGATTCTTCGACTCCATTTCAGAAAAACGCGTTTGACCTTGAAGCCACGAAAGTAGCCTTTAAACGAAGCATGTGAGTAAAAGTAATTTTATCAATACCTTATGTTGCCTAAATATTTGTTAAATGTCATTTGAGCTAATATTATAAAGATTACTTTCAGTGACACAAATACACATATTTACAACAAACTGTTGTACAAATAGACACGTAAATCCATCCTGTTTATTTGCGGACTGGTATGTATTTTATCGATCTTAGATCGATAAAGGGTTAGGTTAACCCCACCAGGATTTGAACTAAGAACGCAGTTAAGCACTTCAAGGGATATTTATTCATACGACAATATTATTTTTTTCTTTTCAACTCAAGGCACAAGGCTCGAAATTTTGAGAGACTGGGGCAGTCGATTAGATCGACACCAGTACGCAACTGGTATTTAATTTATTGACCCCCCTCCCGGAAAGGACGGAGAGCAAAGTCGATCTCGGAGGAATTTGAACTCAGAATGAAATGTCGGTAAGCATTTCGCCAGTTCGCGTTTCTGCCAGCTCGCTGCCACGGCAATCATTTTTGTTTGTTTGTTTGTTTGTTTGTTTTTTGCTATTCCTCCATCTTAGACAGTAAAGAGGAGATTTATTTTTATGTGTAAAATAGCCGTGTTCTAAGCATATATTTAGACCCAGTAATATTATATTAATTATTACTAGCTTATTTCTAGATTTAAATCATTCTATTATTTTAAAATTAAGTGGGCGGTCTCATATAATTTACCTGTCATTATTTTTTTAACACAAAACAGGTTTGTCTGCATATAGAGCTCTAAACACCTCACGAATATGCACAACTTTTCAAAAACAATACGCTTTGTTAGAGAACAATAATGGATTTTTTTTTCCGAATTCTATTATAGAGTCCTTTGCAAAAATATTTAAACTAAATTATTATGTGAGACAAATGTTTTTCTGAAGCAAACATTAGCTGACATTTTAAATAATCTAACATAGTTCATTATATTTGCCATAGTTAATTATTCACCGATAGCTTGTTAGAGAGGGTTGCATAAGGAGTAACAGGGTGTAGTTTGTGAGAGTGAAGACACTGCAGGCGCTCTATTGTGTCTAGCGACATGACAGTTTATTCTACGTGTTTGAGTTCACAGTACGAAAGAAGCATCGTTTTATCAGGGGAAATGCAAACAGACCTAATCATCCATTGATATCTATAAATGTGATTATGAATGGTCAAGAGATCTCCCCTGCTATAGAACATTGCACAGTATACATAAATATTTGTCTTCTTTTGAACATTTGTACGTGTGAGTGTGGGTGTGTCTGTGTGATTGAATGCATATTGATATATGTGTGTATCTGTATGTGTGTGTGTGTGTGTGTGTGTGTGTGTGTGGTGTGTGTGTGTGTGTGTTTTAATTGATGAGAGATAAAGATGACTTACGAATTACCTTATCCGCAGTTTCATTCGATCAATCGACAGTACACACGTTCGACCTAACAAGCCTAAAATGTTATTTGCTAAAGTTCAAGAGTGAAAATTATAATATTCATGAACGACTGATTCAGGACCTGTAGTTTCTCTTCTCAGATTGTGGATTCAAATTTATGTTTAGAATTATTTATCTACTTTCTATACCAGTAAATATCTTAGTGGCTCGCTGAGTAGATTTGCAAGGCTTTTGTAGACTGTGACATATAACTCTCCACCGTTAATATTGTTAATATTTCCATCAAAATTCTAGCGTAAATGATTTCTTTGTTTGAAATAAATTCCTTCTTTATAGGAAAAATTTCAATGAATATAAAGGGAAAGAATATACGTAACGGTCAGCCAGACTTAGAGAATGGACATCCTGTCCAGTGAATTTGGAATAAACACAAATCTTCAATATCAATGTCAGGCGTATAAGCCTTGTTACACACCAGCAACTCTTATAATTAATCTGTAGTTCAACCTTTTTCGCTTTTTTTTTTCAAACTAGTGATGTCATTCGCCACAAAGTTGTACACAGCACGCAGTGATTCGCTACAAATAGCAAGGATGCACTCGACAACCTCAACGACATCGGATAATAAGTGAAAAGTACATAACAGAATAGAATCATATTTTTGGTGTGTTTACATCCCAGTAACTTAGCAGTTTGAGAAAAGCCTGATAAAATAAGCACCATGCTTTAAAAAATTCTACTGGAGTAATTCATTCTAAAACTCCTTCAAAAGGTGCCCCAGCATGGTCGCAGTCCTATGGCTGAAACAAACAAATAAAAGATGAAATAAAGCGGTGAAATGGCAGAACCGTTAGCGCGTCGAACAAAAAGCTTAGTGGTATTTTTTCCGACTTTTTAAGTTCTGCTCCCAAATCCCGCCCAACCCAACATAGCTTTTCATCGTTTCAGAGTCGATAAAATAATGTACCAATCAAGTACATTATCGATTAACCCAGCCCTCCCCAAAATTGCGGGCCTTGAGCCAAAACTTTATGTCATTAAGACGGCGAGCTGGCCGAATTATTAGTGAGGTGGACAAAATGATTAGCAGAATTCTTTCCGCTCTTTACGTCCTGCTTTCAAAACCTGCCGAGTTTAACTTTGACTGTCATCGTTTCGGAGTTGAGTCGACAAAATAAACTACCAAGTCGATATAGGTTATTAACTCTCTGACCCTGAGCATATCGGACTTATTTGTAGATATAGAAGAGACCGAAACTAAAATGTTTTTTTAGGATTAAAAGTATACCCATAGCTCTGCTTCTGATAACATAGCCAAGAGAAAGGATTCCTTTGTTGCCTACGTGAACGAATAAAGATATGTGATGCTGACTGTCATTTCGTGACAAAGCAGTTACGCCAACAACAGTTGTTGAACATGAGAGGAGAGTTTGTGATTGCAGTTTTATTCCCAGCATTATGAACAGACCCAACTATCAGTAGAGGAACGTATTCATAAAATACATATGCCAATACCACTTATGGCAACAGACCAGACACCGATTGCTATTCTGTAGCCTTGCAGTAAGGATGACGATGTACATCTAGCTGTCAGTTACTATAATATCAATCATGATAATAAGTGTTTAGGCGTGAGAAAAATGTAAATTATTGAAATGTATTTTCAATGAAACGTTCCATGAGAAAATTACGTCGTTTTAAAAATTCTTGCTAAAAGACAGATCATATTTTATTGTCAATAAGGATAAAAATCAAATATTGATAATGGTCAAATATTGATAATAATGAAATATTTATAAAAGTTTCGCTAAGTTGATTAACGATACAGGCAGAGAATATTTGCAACAAAGTTTTTATTCCTTCATTTTTTTGGCAAATAAATACCATTTTATATGTCATCTCCAGTGCTACTAAGCAATATCTTGAAGTTACTAAAAAACAAAAAAAAAATCCAAACAATAAAAAAAATGCCATCATTGATTTGCAAAATAGCAAAAATTACTGTTTATTTCCGAGATTCTCAGTCTTGGGAAGATACTAATCACTCGGAAAGAAATAAACAAGGGTATTTCTGGAAGTAGGAAAGAGAGAAAACTTATATATAAATCCATATTCATGGCGTGCCCTGGCAGCCAGCTATCGTAAGTGAGACAATAATTTCTCGATAATTCAGGAGGGATTGGAAGATTGAATTTTAAATCGAAGAATAGTGAAAATGGTGCACAGAATATACGCATTTAGCATTTCTTTATACACACTCTAAATATCTAAAATTTCTTGTATGTAGTCATGTACAGCGCCATTTGATACATATCTGAAATCGTCAGAATGGCATTGCCCTCCAACAAAAGTTAACAGCTGTCAGTGAGAAACTTAAACTTCAGAAGAAGATGACTACCGGATGTAATAATTAACAAGAATTTCAGTAGAAATTTATTCGCAGTCTAAAGAGATGTGACACGACAATCAATAAAAGTCAGAGTCACCTTGTCAGGAAGATACGGATTCATGCAGTAAAAGAAATTTGAAGTGAGTAAAAGGAGCCTTACTAGAAATCAGTTTGGCCTGACGCCATCTGAAAGAAAGATTATCTCTGCATTATATTAAAAGCATACAATAAAAATGGTGATAATCTGGAGACTGTGACAAAATGACTTCTGAATAGTAAAGCACTGGAAAGAGATTTGATTTTCC
This sequence comes from Octopus sinensis, assembly GCF_006345805.1. Lineage (NCBI taxonomy): Eukaryota > Metazoa > Mollusca > Cephalopoda > Octopoda > Octopodidae > Octopus > Octopus sinensis. The sequence continues at coordinate 97,311,460 of NC_043002.1, forward strand.
CTTATTGGTAAAACAAGAGTGATCTTCTATGGCGGATATTTTAATAACATTTACAAGCAAAATCTTAAAGGGAATAGGATATATACCAAACCGGTTTTCTTCAACTGAAACAATGCTGATGCGAAAAATAAAATAACCACTCACATGACGATGAACAAAAGAGAATTGTATTGTCGCTGTTAGAATAAAGTATTGCACTAGTGTATCGCAATGAAATAGTCTCTCTATAATTCTGCTTATTACTTGCAGTGAATGCTGGTGGCTGGTTTAGTTTTTTCGAAGATTTGAAAGGGGCGTAACTGGAATACAGGGCAAGAGAAACAGCATTTCAAGCATAGCTTCTTGATGACCAGCGTGATTGTAAAATCAAGGCAAAAGTACAAATCAGTCCGGGAAAATCAGATTTCGAAGGAAGGATAAAAATCCACTGTAATGTAACATGGCGCGCATAACCAAAGAATATAACACCCTGATGAAAATATGGTCCTCAGAGCTGTCTGTACACTATAAATCAGTGGGCCGTTCAAGAATTTGGACCTGGAGATCTCCATTTCCAGCGACCTCGAGGGCCACCTCCCAGTGGCGTCGGGCGTCAACGAAGAGCCCTCGACTACAACAAGACGAGCAAAGTTTTTTTTTCCAAGGTCTGGGGTCCCCTGCCCTAAGCCCTAGACCATCACCTAATCACCCTTACCCGTCTTGTTGCTTAACAAGAACAACAATAAATCAGTGGCGCACAGTATGTTTGCTAAGCAATTGATCATACGAACATTCGGGACACTCACTTTGATGCAAGATGGGATCCGAGCTGTTCATTTTAAAAGCCGATGGCGGCCATTCCCAGAAATGTTCACGACAGCAGTAATTAGCATCGAAGAGCATCTATAGAATAAATCTACATACATTATGCAAATAGCACTGCGTAGAATAGAAAAAAGCTATACTGAAAGTATTCCCTAAATGATCACCATTGATACACAGCCAGGGAAGTTGGACAGCTCTAGCGCAACAAAACATCTAATAAAAAGGCTATTCACAAATCACCAAAAGGAAATGGGTGGCCATGTTGCATATGGTTTTAAGGTGACTTAGATAAGCAGAGGAGTGGATCAGCAAGTGATGTTTGTGTGTGTGTGTATTTGTGTGTGTATTTGTGTGTGTGTGTTTGTACCGATATGCATATACATATAATAAATACACTAAGTCTTGGAGAATCATACTTCCAGGCAAAAATATCTAAAAATATGTAAAATGTTCCAGATGTTTATCCTCTGATTGGTATATATATATATATCGACACATACTAACATACGTACATGCCTTTGTATACGTAAACATGGAGATCCACTTGCAACCTTTGATACAAACATACATCACACATACGCAGATATACACGCATCAGTGCGTGTGTATATATGGATACATACATGCTCACATGCCTCGTATCATACATGCATAAACATGCCTAGATACATGCATGCTTACGTATATACATACATGTGTACACATATACACGCACACTTATATTCAGTCATTCATCCATCCATTCATCTGCATATACATACATACAAACATACACATAAACATACATATAAACATTCATACGTACATACATACATACATACTTGATGGATGGCCTGCCGTAAAACTATTCTGATTGTTTGATCAACCGGACAGCCTAATCAATGAATTATGGTGAAAGTGCCTGAGTAGTACACACACATCTATCTATCTATCTATCTATCTATCTATCTATCTATCTATCTATCTATCTATCTATCTCTCTCTCTTTCTCTCTCTCTCTCTCTATATATATATATATATACATATATATATATATATATAAAGATATAGATAGATAGATAGATAGATAAATAGATAGATAGATAGATAGATAGATAGATAGATAGATAGATAGATAGATAGATAGATAGATAGATAGATATAAACCTGTACTATTAATGTAACCCACAGCAGAGAACCTGAATAAATCAATATTAGGTTTCTTGAGTTATTGTTTCCAATGAATATCACTTTCAAATAGTCTTATGCGATCACTTCTTGGCAGACTATTATAATTACCAGAAACCTGTTTCTCAAAAGATATTCCTCATAAAGCTGATGGCAAAAGATTTAGAGTGTGTACTGTAAATTTCTTTCCATTAATCGAAAACTGTTTAAATAGCTTGGATCCAGAATTTTCATTCAAGAATTTAAAAATTGAAAAAGACGATAGATGAATATGAAAAGAAGAATATTTGAGTTTCTCCTTTTTAGTATTGGAAAGTATCTTGCTCACCTTGGCTATTCCTGGTAGAGGTTGCTTCAGGAAATATTTCACAAGTAAATTACTTCCAAAATAGTTTGTAATTATATTACAGTTCGTAACTCAATGGATAAGGTTGCAATTTTACATATTAATATAACGTTGACGTCTTCAAAGTATATGACAATAAATTCTATTTGAAAATACAATGCGACAATCTCTGAGATTTTACTTCATTATTCGTTATTATTACTTTTGTTGTTTCTGTTGTTGTTGCTGCTGCTGTTATTATTATTTAGCTCAAGGAAGAGTGCGTACTGGAAGAATCGTTAGCACGCTGGGCAAAATATTTCACAGCTTTCTTCTGGCTTCAGGCTCTGATTTCAAATTCTGTCAAGTTCGACTTACCATTATGCATCTTTCCACCTACTTCAGAAAACAGAATGTCATTCGAGGGACATTGGATCGTTATGTTCAGCAGGCCAAACTATCACGTAGAGGCCTTCACTTTGGCGTAAATTCAAGCTAATCGTTGCCATTCTTTACTCTGCGGTCGATAAAATAAGTACCAGTTGATCACTGGGTTCAAGGTAATCAAATAGACCCTTCTGCAAAATAAATAATTCACGCATTGTCCCTGTAGTAGAAAAGTTATTTAGTTACAGGAGATGCTGATCGAGCAGGTCTGAGATCTAAAGAATTCTAACAGTGATTAGCCCAGCATTTAAGCATATTTACGATTACCATTAAGTGATTGTATCTTTCCACATTCTTCAGAAAACAGAATGTTATTCGAGGGACATTGGATCGTTGTGTTTTGCAGGTCAAGCTACCACGTAGAGGCCTTCACTTTGGCGTAAATCCAAGCTAAACGTTACAATTTTTTACTTCCTTATTCACTACAGGAGTTCTCAACCAGAGCCCATATAACATTTGAGGGGGGGGGCGTGTAAGCAAAATAGTAAATTGTGCACTCACAGAAGTATATTAAGTGTGCCCGAAAAACTTTGCTTTTGATGTATTTGTTGCAAGAGATATCTAGATTCCTTTCTCTGGCGTTTTACATTGTTCAGCCAACGCAAGTAATAGGAATTTTGAAAGAAATATCTATAAAACTAGTTTTTAAACATCGAATGACTATGAGGGGTAAAATAGTAAACAAAAACGTCTATAGGTAAAAAATGGTTCAGAACCACCGATTTAGTAGTAGAACTTTTATTTCAACAACTGCAGCATTTTAAGGGCTCTTGGATCTTGTCACAAAAATCTTTTTCATATTTTGTTCTGCAAAGTTAAGAATGTTATATGAAAAGAAGACTTCAAATGGTTTTTCGAAAATTGCTACGAATAATTTGACACAAACTTATTCGCATCTTTGTGTTTGTCATTTCAGCACCGATGTTATAATGGAGTTGAGAAGTAAGCGCCTGAAACAACTATTTCAGTCTCAGGTTATTCCACTTTTATAGAAATTGAAACTATATTTAGCAAACACACACTGCTAAAGTATGAAACCAAACGTATTAATTATTCATCAGTATTTATTACTTTTAATTACTAATTCATTATTTAGATTTGGTTATACGAAAAGGAAAAAAGAAATGAAAATCCTAACTTTTTTATCTTTTATCTTTTGCTTGGTTCAGTCGTTTCCACAGATTTTATTTTGATTTACAAACATTTACACACACATTTCTGTGTATGAATACGTTTGTGTAGTCGTGTGTGTGTGTGGGTGGGGTGCGCAGAGTCGACTTCAGTGAGATACTGCGGCCATGCTGGGGCCCCGCATTAAAGAAGTTTTAGTCGAATAAATTGACCCCAGTACTTTTTCGTCAAGCCTGGTACTTATACTAACTTCTGCCGAACCGCTAAGTTGCAGGGACGTATACACCAACATCGGTTATCGAGCGATGGTGGCGGACAAATACACACACGGAAACATATATACATTCATATATATGTGTGTGCGTGTGTGTGTGTGTGCGTGCGTACAGGACGAGCTTCTTTCAGGGTGCCAGTCGATTAGATCGACCCCAGTACGCAACTGTTACTTAATTTATCGACCACAAAAGGATGAAAGGTAAAGTCGACCTCGGCGGAATTTGAACTCAGAAAATAAAGACAGACAAAACACCGCTAAGCATTTCGCCCGGCGTGGTAACGTTTCTGCTAGCTCGCCGCCTCCAATCAATTTATCATAGCCAAAACAATTGTGTCTCAAGCTAAAATGAAAACCTCGACGTAGAAGCTCCCTCAAATCACATCTTGATTTTCCAAAGGAAGCTATACTTGAGAAAATATAGCGCTGCCTTTTATTCACTATGTTCGACAAATAGACGGAGTGGTAACTCTTTTACTCTTTTACGTGTTTCAGTCATTTGACTGTGTCCATGCTGGAGCACTGCCTTTAGTCGAGTAAATCGACCCCAGGACTTATTCTTTGTAAGCCTAGTACTTATTCTATCGGACTCTTTTGCCGAACCGCTAAGTTACGGGGACGTAAACACACCAGCATCGGTTGTCAAGCCATGTTGGGGGGGACAAACACAAACACACAAACATATACACACACATACATATATATATATACATATATGTATATATATATATACGACGAGCTTCTTTTAGTTTCCGTCAACCAAATCCACTCACAATGCTTTGGTCGACCCGAAGCTATAGTAGAAGACACTTGCCCAAGGTGTCACGCAGTGGGACTGAACCCGGAACCATGAGGTTCATAAGCAAGCTCCTTATCACACAGCCATTCCTACACCTATAGCCATGTCATAGAGTTTTCGGATCAGGGCAGACCCGCGACTTAGCAACAGCAGCGTCAATGTCGTTTCCACAGATTTTATTTTGATTTACAAACATTTACACACACATTTCTGTGTATGAATACGTTTGTGTAGTCGTGTGTGTAGGTGGGGTGCACAGAGTCGACTTCAGCGAGATACTTCTTGTCAAATCGAACTTAAATGAAATCCCGCCGAACTCAGCATTGCCTTTCATCCTTTCGGGGGTCTATAAAATAAATACCACTTGAACGCTGAGGTCGACGACATCGACTTACTCTCTTCCACATAATTGCTGCCCCCGTACAAATTTTGAAACTAGTAATAGCAGTAGTAGTAGTAGTAGTAGTAGTAGTAGTAGTAGTAGTAGTGTGGAGGCGCAATGGCCCAGTAGTTAGGGCAGCGGACTCGCAGTCATGGGATCGCGGTTTCGATTCCCAGGCCGTGCGTTGTGAGTGTTTATTGAGTGAGGTTCCGGCAACGGGTGGGGGGAAGGTGGCGAACCCTGCTGTATTCTTACACCACAACCTTCTCTCACTCTCTCTCTCCCTGTTTCTGTTGTAACTGTATTTCAAAGGGCCAGCCTTGTCACACTCTGTCTCATGCTGAATCTCCCCGAGAACTATGTTAAGGGTACACGTGTCTGTAGAGTACTCAGCCACTTGCACATTAATTTCCCCAGCAGGCTGTTCCGTTGATCGGATCAACTGGAACCCGCGTCGTCGTAACCGGCCGAGTGCCACGACGTGTAGTAGTAGTAGTAGTAGTAGTTGTAGTTGTTGTTGTTGTTGTTGTTGTAGTATGCATCTTAGCGGCATTTCGCCCGTCCTTACATACTGCGTTCAAATTTATTTCTTTACTACCCACAAGGGGCTAAACACAGAGGGGACAAACAAGGACAGACAAAGCGATTAAGTCGATTCCATCGACCCCAGTGCGTAACTGGTACTTAATTTATCGACCCCGAAAGGATGAAAGGCAAAGTCAACCTCGGCGGAATTTCAACTCAGAACGTAACGACAGACGAAATACCGCTAAGCATTTCGCCCGGCGCGCTAACATGTCGGTCAGCTCGCCGCCTTCAAAACTGCGTTCAAATTCCGCCGAGATCGGCTTTGCCTACTTTCATCTCTTTCGGGGTCGCTAAAATAAGTATCAGCTGAGCACTGGGGTCGATGTAATCGACTTACTCTACTCACTAAATTTGCTGACTTTGTTCCAAAATACGAAACCAATATCAATACGGATTTAAAACGGAAAAAAAACTGAAAGCAAAAGGAAACAATATGAAACAAACAAATGAAGAAAAACTAATAAATTTTTTTCCGTGTAAATGGTTGTAATATTGATTTAAACATTCATAATGAAACAAACAATAAATAGCAACATGAACAATACTCACAACCACATACATTTTGCTGAGCATAAATTTGATGGCATTCAAAACAGTTTTACGACCGTTGCTTGCCAAATAAAAAAAAAAGTATCTGGACATGATAAAGATCTAATCAGAGCAACAATTTGTCACGAAAGACACATGGGAAAAAAAGAAAGTTGACATAGCTCTACCTCGAGAAGATCAGGGTGCTTTCGACTTTGATATATTCATCGACAATGCAAAATCATGCGGAAATATCTGCCTAGTAGTCAAAACCGAAGTCTAGTGGAAGCAATGCGATACGACATACCACTTTTCATGATATATGTATATGGTATCGCAATATACGATCCAGCGTTTATTGAAGAGGTGAAACTAAATGCAGAAGACTTCTTGTCACATTCGAAAAGTATACTGCAGCGTTCGAAAATGTTAACCTCAACCTACCCGGGTAAAAAAGGACTTAACGATGCCTTATGCTGCGCCCAATCTAAAAATGGGTTACGGGTGTCTTTGGATTTATCAAGCATCAGTATGATGAGTGGAGGGCAGGCAGATGGAAGGCAAATAATATGTGTGAGTGTGAGATCATATCCCATTCGCTTCAGATTGCTGTAAACGGTTCTTCTCACAACAATGAACTGATAGAACTACTAAACGAACTCAAGGAACTGGAAGATACGGGCTCCGAATATGAGAAACACGTAATTGATAAACTGCTGGGAGAAGCACGCTTGTCGCCTGTAGACAACTAATGCCCGATTTCCAAGAGGATACGAAACATATTTTGCTGATCTGACACAAAGGAAGCTCACAGCCACCTTCGAGTATATTAGTTACAAGATAATAACACGAACTCAAAATTGTGGCGTGCTCAAGGCCAACCGTGTTAGTTCTCACCGAAGTGTGGGTAGGTTCCGCCTCTGTGATAATGAAATTTTAGTAGTAATAAGGCGGTGAGATGGCAGAATCGTTAGCGCGCCGGGAAAAATGCTTAGCGGCATTTCGTCGGTCTTTACCCTCTGAGTTCAAATTTCGTAGAGGTCGACTTTGCCTTTCATTCGCCGGGATCGATAAAATAATTACCAGTTAAGCACTGGGGCCGATGTAATCGACTAGCCCCCTTCCCCAAAATTTCCGGCCTTGTGCCAAAAATTGAAACCTACATATTATTATTATTATTATTATTAGTAGTAGTAGTAGTAGTAGTAGTAGTAGTAGTAGTAGTAGTAGTAGTAGTAGTGGTGGTGGTAGTAGTAGTAGTAGTAGTAGTAGCAGCAGTATTAGTAGTAGTAGTAGTAGTAGTAGCAGCAGCAGTGCCCGACAGATACGTGGTTCGCGTTAAGTCAGTTGGCCAGTTTCTCTTTTATGCCTCAATCGAAAATGTGGTATAAGATGTCTAATTTTATAATTTATATGCATTTAGAACTTCAATTTTCAGTAAGTGCAGAGATAATTGCGTTTTTACATGATGTATGCAAGTGAAGATAGAAGTCCTGTGACACTGAAGTCAGCACAGAAAGTTGCCCATAAATAAAATCAAGCTAGCACGCACGCTATAACGTACAAATACACAGTTAAATTAAGAAATATTTGGGATTAACTTTACTTAGAGAATAGAGTGCGATTTCAACGATGCTTAACGTATGATGTTTAATCGATCAATTGAAATCTATGATCTAAGAAAGTTATGGGTGCACAGAAGGAGATGAAACCTCTTCATCGTTCCACAATATCCAATCCTGTATTATATTAAACATGAAATTCATCACAATGTATTCATCAAAGTAAGTTCCATTACAAATAACACATCGTTGCCAACGAGTTGCAAGTTTGTTTATTACGGTAACATAAATAACTGGAGTTCTGGAGCTGATGAACTCTTTGAATACACTTTCAGTATCGGTTTGATTTTTGAACCCCTTCTCTCGCAGAAAACCATGAAGGTGCTTGAAAAAGTGGTAGTCGATAGGAGAAATGCTTGGGGAATAAGCTGGGTGGGAAAGAACTTCGTAGTCAAGTTCCTTCAACTTCTGGAGCATCATTAGTGAAACGTGGGGTCGGACATTGGCCATCTTCTGTTGCTCAGTCT
>NC_043002.1:97332493-97342493 GCF_006345805.1 Octopus sinensis
GCTCATCCCGCAGTGAATAACGATCGTGTGAGGATGATAAAGGAAATACTCATGTTTCCAGGGGTGAATTATTCAAACTTCGCCAAAATTCCTCTCAACACATGGCTATAATGCTCCCCACCCACTACTTCTGCTCGTGATCAGAGATGCACATATTGTCAGCCACCAAGGGACATGCTCAACTGGTTAAGGTCAAACAACTGACAAGCAAATCTGTGGTATTGAGCAGAATATTTGTTGTAGCCCATCTTTTATACCAAGACAAAACAGTGTACATGATAATACTTCCAATTAGTTAAGATAAGAAGCCATGCGAGCCACTGCCTGGTAATGCATCAGGGCATAGAATATTTGCTGCAGCACATCTTTTATACCAAGACAAAAAACATGTACATGATGATACTTCCAATCAGTTAAGATAAGCAGCCATGACAACCACTGCCAGATATTGCATCAAAGTATTTATCATTATTATTGTTGTTGTTGTTGTCGTCATTATTGTTGTTATAATTAAATCTTTCATCGACGGTTTCACTGTGGTAACAACATGGTACAAACATGTACAAACATCGCCCAGGGTGAGATAAATTCCCGGAGAATGGGCTATAACATGGTTGTGAGTTTAACTTAGTAAACTTCACAAGCATGTTAATACGGGATGCATCTTAATGGAAGTTGTATAAGAATCGAGCTTTGGTGTTGGAGAAGACTTTTGCAGATTCCATAGACAGCGAGGCTCACCAATGGAGAAGTTCTTAAGCAGATAAGGCCGAAAATGTCGCTAGAAGCTGGGATCACCAAGCGTAGATTGGCATATTTCGGTCATATTATGCGGAGAAAATCCCTGGAGAAGGACATCATGCCCGGAATGGTCAGTGGCAAGATAAGAAGAGGCCGACCAAGAACCCGCTGGCTTGACACCATCAGGAGTAATACCGGAATGGACATGGCCAGTCTGAAGGAAGCGGCCCAGGATAGAACTGACTGGAGGACACTGATCCAACGAGTGACCGAGAGTCGACTTCGACAGAGCGGATAGAGAGATAAGAATCAAACGTGCACGTACTTCTTGTGTGTGTTTGTGTGTATGTGTGTGCGTGTATGTGTGTGCGTGTATGTGTGTATGTGTACGTTTGTGCGTAAGTTCACTCGTTCTGATATAACATGTTTTGTCGATTTACCTCCATTTACACCCAGGGTAACTAACTACTCGATAAAGATCGATAAAATAAATTCCCTGCGAAGTAGAAGAAAAACCTACGAGTCTATTTGCTAACCCAACAGATCCGGCTCGGGAAACTTTCTCAAAGAACGGGTTGCACCCCTAAACATATTCAAGTAAATTGTTCATTATGCGGGCTATTCAGAAAATCCCGCGAGCCGCAACTTGTCCACGATAGGAATAGATATAGAAAAGGGAAGTTAAAGGATAATTCAATTCAAACAGTAAACCCTTCAACACTTATTTAGAGTTTTTATACATTTGCAAATGTATAACAGAGAACCAGAAAGACACGTCAACATAGACGCAGGAGTGACTGTGTGGTAAGTAGCTTGCTTATCAACCACATGGTTCCTGGTTCAGTCCCACTGCGTGGCACCTTGGGTAAGTGTCTTCTACTATAGCCTCGGGCCGACTAAACCTTGTGAGTGGATTTGTTAGACGGAAACTGAAAGAAGCCCGTCGTATATATGTGTGTGTATGTGTGTGTTCGTGTGTGTGTGTGTGTGTGTGTCTGTATTTGTCCCCAAACATCGCTTGACAACCGATGCTGGTGTGTTTATGTCCCCGTAACTTAGCGGTTCGGCAAAAGAGACCGATAGAGTAAGTACTGGGCTTACAAAGAATAAGTCCTGGGGTAGATTTGCTCGACTAACGGCGGTGCCCCAGCATGGCCACAGTCAAATGACTGAAACGAGTAAAAGAATAAAAGAATGTAATAATGAAAGAAATTGTAGAGAATGTAGACTACGGTTTATTAAATGAATTTGAACAAACATTTATGTGTTCCCTATGAGAAATGGCGTCTATTTGATGATACGTTGAAGCGAGAAGCAAAATACGATGTAATTTTCCATTTTGTGTATGCTGTTAGCAGCGAGTACATCCTTCTGGCGAAGCTCAAACAGGCGGAGATGCACATCTTGCGTTTTCGGCGTCGCTTCTGGACGATGTTCGCCTGCTCTTTTCTCTTTACTCTTTTACGTGTTTCAGTCATTTGACTGTGGCCATGCTGGAGCACCGTCTTTAGTCGAGCAAATCGACCCCAGGACTTATTCTTTGTAAGCCTAGTACTTGTTCTATCGGTCTCTTTTGCTGAACCGCTAAGTTACGGGGACGTAAACACACCAGCATCGGCTGTCAAGCAATGTTGTTGGGACAAATACAGACACACAAACATATATATATATACACACACACACTCATATATATATACATGAATACAACGGGCTTCTTTCTGTTTCTGTCTATCAAATCCACTTACAAGGTTTTGGTCGGCCCGAGGCAATAGAAGACACTCGCCCAAGATGCCACGCAGTGGGAATGAACCCGGAACCATGTGGTTGGTAAGCAAGCTACTTACCACACAGCCACTCCTGCTGCTGATATATTTGTATTTTTACGTTCATAAGGGATATCTCCACATTACATCCATAAGGGATATTATATCCGAACGAATACCACAGTTAATTTGTTTTTGCGATATAGTTCCATTAAGAATGATATTTAGGCGGCTTCTTCGATCTAATTGTATTCATAACAGATCAGTGAGACACTACATAAAGTGTCTCACCAGTCAGGTTAAATAGGAGATTTGACATTTACTAATGACTAAACTTTTGATTGGAAAGTTCAGGTAATAACTGAAATTGTCATTACGGATAGAATTCGATGCTGAATTCTTATATCATTTTCATGGAAAATTGCTATCCTTTGATGAAGGGACAGTTAGAATCAAAGAAGATAAAATGTGAACTTGAGTGATATAGCGACTGATCAGAAGAGAGATTATTAGTACGGTTGATTTCAACCACAAGAAGCATTCAGTAATTAAATCTACGCTGTCTACTGCCAAAGTAAGAACGATATAGCTTCTCTATACGGAGAATATTATTATTCTTTTAATTTATATTCTTTAACTTGCATTTTTTTTTTAAATTGTAGCAGGAGTGGCTATGTGGTAAGTAGCTTGCTAACCAACCACATGGTTCCGGGTTCAGTCCCACTGCGTGGCATCTTGGGCAAGTGTCTTCTGCTATAGCCCCGGGCCGACCAATGCCTTGTGAGTGGATTTGGTAGACGGAAACTGAAAGAAGCCTGTCGTATATATGTATATATATATATAAGTGTGTGTGTATATGTTTGTGTGTCTGTGTTTGTCCCCCTAGCATTGCTTGACAACCGATGATGGTGTGTTTACGTCCCCGTCACTTAGCGGTTCGGCAAAAGAGACCGATAGAATAAGTACTGGACTTACAAAGAATAAGTCTCGGGGTCGATTTGCTCGACTAAAGGCGGTGCTCCAGCATGGCCGCAGTCAAATGACTGAAACAAGTAAAAGAGTAAAAGAGTAAAGAGTATTGAAATGCAGGTATGCTAGAGCAATGCTTTGAAGGTTTTCGAAAAATCGGACCCGGTACTTGTTTTATGAGTTTCTGACTTATTGTACTTGTATCATTATCACTGGCGATGCTCCAGCATGGCCACAGCCTTTCGACTTAAGGTATAAAGGAATAAAAGAACAAACCGCTAAGCTACGGAGTCGTAAACAAACAACATCGTTTGTCGAACTGTTGGAAAACAGACAGTATGTATATGTGCGTACGTATATGTATATACATCCGTGTATATATGTATACGTATATATGTGTGTGTGCATGTGTGTGTGCATGTGTGTGTGTGTTTGTGTGTGTGTGTGTGTGTATGGGTGTGTGCGTGTGTATTCAACAACGTACGTTTATTATGTTATATTGGTTTCAAATTTTCTGGTATAAGGCTAGAAATTTCGAGAGAAGAGGTAACTTGATTACTTACATACATAGCAGTACTATTGATATTTATCATTTATATACAGGTATATATATATTATATATATATATTAGGTTGCTTCACATGAAATGTCGCATTTTTAATTACTCGTTATTTCAGTTATTTTAAAACTCAATTATGTATACCTTGCATTTAATCTTAACTCATTTTCTTTCCTAACAATATTGGAATACAAAATTCGTACCCACAGACTTTATGAAACAATGTTCAGTGATTTTCTTGTATGAGTACAAACTGGGTCAATCTGCCGCAGAAGCGCTACGCAATATCAAGCGGGCATTTGGCAATGGTTTTTTTTTTACCTCAGAACTGTTCAGAGATGGTTCCAAAGTTCTCATTCTTATGATAGCCTTCAAAAAAAAAAAACCAAGGGGTTGGCCAAAATCAGTTATTCAGCATAATGGATTAAATGCTTTAGTTGATCAAAATCCGAGAATAAAAGTAAGAAAACTTTCATGAGAACTCCAAACATCTCACACAACTGTTTGGACACAGGTAAAAAATTGGAAAAGTTAAGAAAACGGATAGGTTTATTCCACATCAACTGAATAAGATTTTAAAAAACACAGACGCCTCGACGTGTGCTCCTTATTAATTTCTCGACTGAAAAAAGACCATTTTTGCATCAAACCATTATTTGTGAATAGAAATGGATACTCTTTGACAACAGCAGGAGAAGAGGACAGTGATTAGATGCAGGAGAGTCACCTAAACACTACCCTAACCCACCATTGTGCGTTAAAATTTTAGTGGTCACTATATATATATATATATATATATATATATATATATATATATATATATATATATGTATATATATATATAGTGACCACTAAAATTTTAAGGTACAATGGTGGGTTAGGGTAGTGTTTAGGTGACTCTCTCTCTCTCTCTATATATATATATATATATATAAGGCTAGTAGACACAGTCGTTAGGTCATCGGACAATTTATTTTGGTTCTCTACGTTCTGAGTTGAAACCCCACTGTGGTCAACTGTGCCTTTCATCCTTTCGGGGTCGATTAAATAAAGTACCAGGTAAGTAATGGGCTTGATGGAATTGACTCGGTCCTCACCTCACAATTGCTTGCCTTGAGCCTTGCAACGGACCCAGTGATCTCGGTCATTTCTACGCTAGGGGAACCAGTAACTGGCCTTGGAAGTCCTAGGGCTTCAGGTAGAAATATTTAATATACGTAAGGCTGCGTAACATTATACTGAATGATTTTAATATCAGAAATAGTAACAGAGTGGTTAACTTTAGTGTTAAGAAGAATCATTAGGCGTGGTTACGTGGTAAGACACTTGCTTCTCAACCACATGGTTTCAGGTTCATTCTTCTGGCGTGGCACCTTGAGCAAGCAAGTGTCTGTACTATAGTCTCGGACTGACCAAAGTCTTGTGAATGGATTTATTAGACGGAAACTGAAAGAAGCCTGTCGTGTGTATGTATATATGTGGGTGTAAGTATATATGTGTGTATATGGGTGCTTTTGTGTCTCCGCGTGGTTACCCGTGTTTGTAAGTATCTATATATGTCTGTCTGTCTGTCTGTCTGTCTGTCTGTATGTATGTATGTATGTATGTATGTATGTATGTATGTATGTATGTATGTATGTATGTATGTATGTATGTATGTATGTGTGTGTGTGTGTGTGTGTGTGTGTATGTATGTATGTATGTATGTATGTATGTGTGTGTGTGTGTGTGTGTATGTATGTATGTATGTATGTATGTATGTATGTATGCAATGTTTGTATGTATGTATGTATATATGCATGCCTTTATGTATGTATGTATGTATGTATGTATGCATGTATGTGTGTGTGTGTGTCTGTTTCTATGTATGTGTGTCTGTTTGTATGTATGTATGAATGTTTGTATGCATGTATGTATGCATGTGTGTACGTATGTATGGCTATATGTGTCTATGTATGTATGTTTGTATGTATGTATTTATGTATCTATATATGTCTGTCCGTATGTAAGTATGTATGTATTTATGTATGTTTGTATGTCTGTATGTCTCAATGCATGTATGCTTGTCTGTCTGTATGTATGCTTGTTTCTATGTATGTATGTATGTATGTATGTATGTATGTATGTTTGTATGTATATATGCTTGTCTGTATGTATGTGTGTGTATGTACGTATGTATGTATGTTATAATGAATAAAGTAGCTTATAAGAAATAACGTATGTATGTAAGTATATGTGTATATATGTATGTATGTATGTATGTATGTATGTATGTGTGTATGTATGTATGTACGTAAATGTGTATGTATGTATTAATATATGTCGAGGCAGACATTCTGTTGTGTGTATTTATAATCCGAGAAGCTGCAGTATCAATAATCTACTTCCTGTGGTTATTGCAGTATGATGTGTGTGAGTGTGTGCGCGTTGAGTCGTAGTGTTCCAATGATCATTTGGCTTCCAGTCCAGTATTAAACTCTCCTAAGTTACGATCGGTCATCTACACCCATGTACAAACCTAGTTTGGTGTCTCAAGCATTTCAGACGGATACAAAATATTTTCATGGAAACGTGAGAATCCATAAAAAGATATACGTGTTTATATATATATATATATGTGTGTGTGTGTGTGTGTGTGTGTGTGTCTTATCCCTTGTATTAGCCATTGAACGGCGGTCATGCTTCAAGGCATTTAGTCGAAGAATTCGATAGCAGTGCTTGTATTTTATAGCCAGGCATTTATTGTATCCGGCTTCTTACTCGAACCGCTAAGTTATGAGGACATACACAAACAAATACCGGTGGACAAACACGTGCACGAAGACAACATGCACATACACATACACACGGAAGCACACACACACACATACACACGGAAGCACACACACACACACACCACATATATATATATGTATGTATGTATATATATATATATATTATATATATATATACATACAGTTATCCCTCAGCCATGGCGGGTGTTACGTTCCAAAACCTCTCATAAAAATAATCAAGATCTAAAAATATGTATACCTATCGGCCGCAGACACAGGCGATAGAATGAGGATTCTGCGATATAAATTTACATATATTGGCCAGAAAAATCCGCGATGTACTGAGTGCGCGATAGGTGAACCGCAATATGGTGAGGGGTTACTGTATATATATATATATGTGTGTGTGTGTGTGGTGTGTGTGTGTGTGTGCAGAACGGACTTCTTTCAGTGTCTGTTTACCAAATCCGCTCACAATCCGCTCTAGATTGAAAGCTTTTACAATCTAGGGGCAACTTTACAATCTAGTTGTCTAATTGTAACTAGATTAGACAACTAGATTGTAAAGTTGTTTAGAGGCAGCTTTACAATCTAAAGTTGCCTCTAGATTGTAAAGCAACTTTACAATCAGAAATGGCAAATGTCTATTGACAATATGGCTGCATGCTTTGATGAATAAATTTATCCTTTGTATTTATAAAACATTACCAAACATTTTTTTTTCCTTTTCTACAAATGTCATACATGACGACCTAATACATATGTGAGTAACGAAGAGGTACAAGTGTCAATTCATACGGCCGTATATAACGATTCCTTTAATTGATTAATAAGAGCATTACATCATTGCAAACAAACCGTTTTCGTCCGATGAATTTATAATCTTTAAATATAAAGTACATTCGAACTTATTCAACATAGTTAACAAATTCCCAGAGTAAACATATTTACATAAATCCCGCTAACATTCACTTAACAGAATGAACATATCAGGACAGTGTATATTTTTGTCAGAACAAAGAAGAATTTAGGGATTATTAGAGTTTATAGTAGAGGGAAAAGGTAATTGACACAAGTAAGTTGTTATTTGTATTGGTCAGTGGTGAGACAAGTAATTAATGCCAGGCCAGCCTATATATATATATATATATATATATATATATATATATATATATATATATATATATATATATATATATTCAGGAGTGGACCCACGCAGTTGTCGAGTGGTACCGTGCGAGCGGAAAAGAGTACCCGGAAGACCTCCACGACGGTAGAATTACGGTTTCAGGAGGACGATTGGGATCACGTGGATGAGAAAGGCGCGATCCAGAGAGGAGTGGACAGCGTGCTGTGACCAGCGGTGTCAAATGGACGCCTGACGGACTGGTCGGTAAGGTGATATATATATATATATATATATATGAATTTATGAATTTGTGTTTCAAGGTTCCGGATGTGAAACCGTGAGTTGAAACAGATATTGCATTTCGGTATGGTCATGTTCATTGTTTGTTTGTTTTTTCGCAAATAAACACACGCACTGTATATTCGTTCTTCGTTTGTTGCTGTTCTTATTCTAACTCATGTCATTGTGTGTGCTCTTACTCTGCTTAGTCCTTTGAACTAAGCGGACCTAGAGCACACACGAAAACGGGAAGTATCGCTGATGAGGTCACAGATGTGGGACGAAAGATTTCCGGACAATGGATGTGAGCTAGAATAAGAAGAGTAGTAACCGAGTGAAGAACGAATATATAATGCATCTGTTATTTTGCAAAAAATAAAAATGACCGTCCCGAATGCAACAATATATATAAATATATAGATAGATAGATAGATAGATAGATAGATGATAGATAGATAGATAGATAGATAGATGATGTATATATATATATATATTTATATTTATATATATATATATATATATTATATATATATATATATATGCGTGTGTATCTTGTGTCTGGGCTTGTCCCCCTTTCCATCACTGACATACATATATAATATATATATATATATATATAATATATATATATATATAGATATAGATATAGATACATATATATATATATATATTATTGTGGACTGGTGAGAGTCATTCTCTTTCGGTGCTTTATTACTTAACACACTAAGCGGTTTGATTTCCATTCATTTATTTATTTTTTTTAGAAAAAATGATAAATGAGTGGAAATCGAACCGGTGAGTGTGTTAAATAATAAGGCACTAAAAGAGAACGACTCTCCCCAAAAATGCTTCAACACAAGAATTCACATAAGGAATCCTGCAAACGAAATACATGTTATATATATATAATAGTTGGCGAGAGTAATGAAAGAAAATTATTCATTGCTACACAAAAGAACAGTAGTGTAAATTTGCAGCACTATGAGCAGCTGCGTGGGCGTCAAGTCACACAGTTTTCCATTTCAGGTAACCACGCTGGAAACCAAAACAAAAACGTGCTGATCAACATTATTCCCACGCAAACAAATAAGTCGTTGCCTGTCATGGTTTCAGCTACGAAATGTGTGTCTGCATGTGTAATTCTAAGTATGTATGCGTGTATAAGTGTGAGCATGTATGTATGTATTCATGTGTTTGTGTGTGTGTATAAGTGTGAGCATGTATGTATGTATTCATGTGTTTGTGTTAGTATATATATATATATATATATAATATTTTCGGTATGTGGTTTAAGCAACTTGTTGCAAAAAACCCTTATTATTATAATTATATACATATATATATATATATATATATATATATACGTATGTATGTATATATGTATGCATCGTCTCTTCTATTTATTTGAAGGCTTCCTACAAGGGATGCATTACTTTCTAACAAAGATACAAAGCGCCTTCTTTGAAAGGTAGACAACAAAAAAACAAATTCACATTTTAAACTTGGAAAATGTGTTACAAATTTTTTTATGTTCCGTTATTTACGTATCTATGTACATATATATATATATATATATATATATTATATATATATATATATATATATATATATATATATGTCGTTGGATATTCGTATGTGTATCTATTGTGCGTGTGTGTATGCCTGCTTTCTTTTTCTCTTTTTAATTTAGAGGTGATTTTGATCGCCCACCTACTTGGTAGCAAGGTATTGCAGAACATTATTGTCACACGTATCCCACTCATTTGTATCGCATGAATTTGAGGAG
>NC_043002.1:97352493-97357493 GCF_006345805.1 Octopus sinensis
TTGTCCGGAAACTGAAAGAAGCCCATCGTGTATGTGTATATGTGGGTCCACGTGTATGCTTGTGCGTGCGTGTATTTTTGTGTCTGTGTTGTCCGGAAACTGAAAGAAGCCCATCGTGTATGTGTATATGTGGGTCCACGTGTATGCTTGTGCGTGCGTGTATTTTTGTGTCTGTGTTGTCCGGAAACTGAAAGAAGCCCATCGTGTATGTGTATATGTGGGTCCACGTGTATGCTTGTGCGTGTGTGTATTTTTGTGTCTGTGTTTGTCCGGAAACTGAAAGAAGCCCATCGTGTATGTGTATATGTGGGTCCACGTGTATGCTTGTGCGTGTGTGTATTTTTGTGTCTGTGTTTGTCCGGAAACTGAAAGAAGCCCATCGTGTATGTGTATATGTGGGTCCACGTGTATGCTTGTGCCTGTGTGTATTTTTGTGTCTGTGTTTGTCCGGAAACTGAAAGAAGCCCATCGTGTATGTGTATATGTGGGTCCACGTGTATGCTTGTGCGTGTGTGTGTATTTTTGTGTCTGTGTTTGTCCGGAAACTGAAAGAAGCCCATCGTGTATGTGTATATGTGGGTCCACGTGTATGCTTGTGCGTGTGTGTGTATTTTTGTGTCTGTGTTTGTCCGGAAACTGAAAGAAGCCCATCGTGTATGTGTATATGTGGGTCCACGTGTATGCTTGTGCGTGTGTGTGTATTTTTGTGTCTGTGTTTGTCCGGAAACTGAAAGAAGCCCATCGTGTATGTGTATATGTGGGTCCACGTGTATGCTTGTGCGTGTGTGTGTATTTTTGTGTCTGTGTTTGTCCGGAAACTGAAAGAAGCCCATCGTGTATGTGTATATGTGGGTCCACGTGTATGCTTGTGCGTGCGTGTATTTTTGTGTCTGTGTTTGTCCGGAAACTGAAAGAAGCCCATCATGTATGTGTATATGTGGGTCCACGTGTATGCTTGTGCGTGTGTGTGTGTTTTTGTGTCTGGTTTGTCCGGAAACTGAAAGAAGCCCATCGTGTATGTGTATATGTGGGTCCACGTGTATGCTTGTGCGTGTGTGTGTATTTTTGTGTCTGTGTTTGTCCGGAAACTGAAAGAAGCCATCGTGTATGTGTATATGTGGGTCCACGTGTATGCTTGTGCGTGTGTGTGTTGTTTTGTGTCTGTGTTTGTCCGGAAACTGAAAGAAGCCCATCGTGTATGTGTATATGTGGGTCCACGTGTATGCTTGTGCGTGTGTGTGTATTTTTGTGTCTGTGTTTGTCCGGAAACTGAAAGAAGCCCATCGTGTATGTGTATATGTGGGTCCACGTGTATGCTTGTGCCTGTGTGTATTTTTGTGTCTGTGTTTGTCGGAAACTGAAAGAGAAGAAGCCCATCGTGTATGTGTATATGTGGGTCCATGTGTATGCTTGTGCCTGTGTGTATTTTTGGTTCTGTGTTTGTCGGAAAACTGAAAGAAGCCCATCGTGTATGTGTATATGTGGGTCCACGTGTATGCTTGTGTCTGTGTTTGTCTCCCACCAGCGTTTTATAACCGGTGTTGGTAGGTTTTATGTCCCCGTAAACTGGCGGTTCCGCAAAAGCGATTGGTAGGGTAAGCAACAGGCGTAAAAAAGTGGTTCAGTATGGTTGGGGCCTAATAACCGAAACGAGTAAAAGAAATGATACAAAATTCTATGTTTCACCTTTCATAATCAACCGAACGAGACAGGCACGGAATTTTGTCTGTGAACAGATCACGGTCTCAAAGCGACGAAAATATCTTCGCAAATTAAGTGAAACTAACGGTTTTCGTGTGTTTTAAATGGCTTATAAACACCTTCCATGCTGCAATTGTTGATATATACACACACACACACACACATATATATATATATGTATATATATATACATATATATATATATATATATATATATATATATATATATATATATGAGATAATAAGGCCAAGGCAGTGTGATATTTCTAGGACATTATAAAGTGAAAGGTTATCTTACAGCTGTTTCAGAGGTATAAAATATATTCCATCATCGGAGACGATATGAGAGAGTTTCAGTATAAGGAAATAGTAGAGTTCATTATATACGAAGTTATTTTGGAAAGGGAGAGATACAGGAAGTATAAAGGGAAATATGAGAACAAAGATATTACACATTCTTGGCCTTGTTATCTCACTTTATTTAACATATACATGCTCACACACGACTCGCATTAGATTCCTCTCTCATATTATTACTGAACCGGGAGCCTTACAGCAGTCCTTCCTGTGCACATACATAGCCTTACCTGCCTTTTACAGCTTCTGGGTGCCAAAAGCTTTGATGTATGTGTGTGTGTGTGTGTGTGTGTGTGTGTGTGTGTGTGTGTGTGTGTGTGTGTGTGTGTGTGTGTGCGTGTGTGCGTGTGTGTGTTAACATGTACCTCCTTGCGATAATGTAAACTTTCATTTAATCAAGACATCCTTGGCCTGAAGAGTAGTCGGCGGGATACACCTCGTTTGGATACTTACCAATTCCGAGGTTCCGATCGCTATGAAACATATGTTACACGGATCTTATGAACTCTATACCTTAACTCTTGTATGTGTGTATATATGTATATGTATAATATTTGTATATATATATATATATATATATAATATATATATATAATATATATATATATAATATATATATATATAAATCTATATATATATATATATATTTATATACATATATACATATATTAAATTAGAGATAAAACCACTATTAGGCAAATCAAACAGTGAAAAACATAAACCAATAAATAGAATTAAAATTAATTAATACAATATACAAAATATATAAAATATAAAATTCAAAATTTAAATTATTTAAATTTAAATTTAAAGTTAAAATTTTAAAAATTAAAAAATTTAAAATATATATATATATATATATATATAAACACACGCTTTTAAATAAAGAATATAATATTTATGCGAAACGGATTGTATTAGATAAGCAGTGAGAAATTTAATGTAAAGAATAATATTTTAAGTCTTTCATTGAGGAACTTTAAACATTGCATGTGCGTGAGTTGATGTGTGTGTATTTGAACTTACAGGCGAGAAGTAAAAGTAATCTATACATGAGTAAGACTATTTTGGGAGCCCAGAAGCAGAGAAGAAGCCCTCAGCGCTTCATACCCTTAATCACAAACAGCGCAAGTTACAGCATCCAAAATTTATTCTATCTGTCGGCTCTCATTATCAAGGAAAAGTTCTTTTAACAAAAGCACATACTCAACATAATTTGGACCGCATCCAAACGTCTGGCGTCTCTCTCCAATATTCAAGTAATATTTCATCCTTTAACTATTATTGATATTCCATAAAACTTGGACAAAACCTACAACAGAATCTTGCGCTGAAATCTAGGACGAAACAACTGCTACAAACATTGTCATACTAGACTACATCCAGAAATGAGTCATCCAGCTGTCTAGTACAAAACCACTCAGGCACACTCCGACAAATATATCACAGTCTTATCTCTCTGCCTTTTCTCTCGCTACTGCAATGGTTTCTGCTGCAAGGATCTGGATGGGGTCATGACACTCTCATTTGAGCATACCCATCTCACATCTCTATCTTATTCTCAACATCCTTGTTAAGCCCAGCTCAACCCTCAAGTGGAGCACACGTCATTATGTCAAGTTCTTCCTCTGCTAAAGGTCGGCCTGCTGGAATTTCGTCCATGGTCATATTATTCTGGCAGGTTTGCACTTTTAAAATTTTAAGAGAAGCGTTAATGAATCCGTCTCGGCTGTCTAGAAGGTATTGCAAGCGATATGGATCCAGACCCACCCACCAATTCAATACGTAAGGAATGATATGCGTTCTTAATTTCAAGCTGAGATTTAATTTGGTCGTTAATGCGGATTTCGTACAAACACTTCTCAATTATTATTATTATTATTATTATTATGAGCAGAAGACAGGTATGGTTGTCAATACTTTATAGAACATACACGCGTTTCAACAAACGGCCGTAGTTATTACATAATATTTATAGATACGTTGATGAGGTAAAGTTTTCCGTTCATTGCTATTATTATTTCGATTATTTGGTTCGTAATTTGCACACTAGCCTATACCGTGGTTGATTACCCGCATTGTATTACACTGGATACAGTAGTGGAATGTGGAATCCACTACTGAGCTCGAACTTTCGTTATGTGTCGCACTACACAGTGCCTTTTTCATAGATACATAGGCAGATAGGTGGGTAGATAGATATATACACTCATACATACATACATACATACATACATACATACATACACACACACATACATAAAAGGAGTATGGACACTGTATTGTAAAGGTTTAGGCTTCAAGGACCCACAATATTTCAACATTCTGCCATATAACCTTAGGTATCTGTGAGATTAGATGTGGATGCCTCCAAAGAAATTTTTATCTGAGATACCAGATGAATCCACATCCCGGTAAGAAATATTGAGTAACTCCGTCCAAGTCGCTACTTCACCAGTAACATTTCCAGAAAGATAGCTGGAAAGTCATTAAAAGTATTCATTTACATATGTACATATGCATATATATTATACCAATGTATTCATATATGTATATGTGTATGTAGGTTTGTGTGTGTGTGTGTACACACACACTGGGTAGTTTCTTTTCCTCCATCCTCCTTTTCTCTTGGACTTTTCTCTGTCTCCTGTTTCTGAAGAAGAGCTTTGCTCGAAACGTAAAACACCTTTCTTTCCTTCCCTGAGCGTTTTATTAATACTCTGCATACACCGGGTCCTCACGTTGTCTATTTTCTGTTTTTTATCTCCGTTTCTTTTGTGGTGGGGATTAGTTTTATATATATATAATATATATATATATATATAACATTTTATAAAGGGCTTTGTAAAATAAATTAATTTATTTTACTAAGCCCTTTATAAAATGTAATATTTTGAATTCGCCTTAAATGGTCCCTTTACATACTGAATACTTGGTGAAAT
>NC_043002.1:97369993-97384993 GCF_006345805.1 Octopus sinensis
TACGTTTGCAGTCCAGGAACAGGAAATATCAACCAAGTACTTGATGCACAAAAGGGATAGAGATGCGGGAAAAGCCGTAAAATGTGACAACCGTAGGGTTCAAACTGAAGACGTCACATACATCATACGCAGTTGTCCAAAAATGTCATCACGGTTTTCTACCGATGAGACATGATGTTGTAGCTAGGACACTCTATAATGAAATCCGTCGGAAGGATAATCCCGAGGACAAATAAATGAAAACCCATCATATTATAGAAGCCACAGCCACTCATAATGAAAAGGAATGATGTTGGAACGTACCAGTGAAGATCTCATTAAAATGTAAGCACAAGAGACCTGATATAATGATTTAGGATAGGGAAGAGAAACTGTGCAGAGTTGTGGAAATTAGCTGCCCAGCGTATGTTAAGATAAAGCTGAAGATCAATCAAAAAGAGAACTCCTACGCTGAACTATTGAGAAATCTGAAGTTACTCTATCCAGATTACGAGTTCAGCTTTATACCTGTAATTGTTGGAGCCATGGGATATGAAACACACCGCCTAAATACCAATCATGAGAAATTAGGCTTCTCGAAACCAGAAAGGAGAAGGCTACGGATCCAATCCATCACTAGAACTGTAAAAATCTGTAAAACTTCCCAGACTTTTATCATTCAAATATATATGAGCATGTCTAGATATGTAACAATATGCATGAGAATATATAGATAAAATATACAAATGTACACATACATACATACATACATACATACATACATACATACATACATACATACATACATACATACATATATACATACATAACCTGTTGTTGATGTTGAGATTCCAATGGTGGAACCTTGGATCTAGGTGAGAAAGCGGTTCTTTCTCTATTGGCAAGAAATCTTGAAATAAACTGAATAATGACATACATACATACAAACATGTATGTATGTATGCATGTATGTATGTGTGTGTGTATGGATGGGGTGATTTATGTGTGCGTGTAGGCATGTAGGTATGAATGTGTACATGTATTGATGTTTGCATCCGTATCTAGATGTTTTTAGTACTTGTGCGTGTGTGTGTGTGTGTGTGTGTGTGTGTGTGTGTGTGTGTTTTCACAAATTTGATTATTTTTGTGTATGCATGTTTACATTAAAGAGTTTTGTTGTTTGTTTTAGTATGTTATTGTTATTACCTCCACCTTAGCGAAGACAGAGGTTTTGTTTTCAATCGCGTTTGTTTGTCCGTGGACGAGATATCTCAAGAACCGCCCGATGGATTCGGAGATGGTTGTCGTCGTGACTAACACGAACTGCTTAGAGTTGAGGAGTGATCGAGTACCGGACAAGGATTCTGTATTATTTTTCCGGGGTTTTTACTGAGTTTTTGAGAGCGATTAAGTTCATTTTTAGTATTCTCGTTTGTGAGAGCAGTTGAGTTTCTTTCAGGTATTCTCATTTTAAACAATCATCTCTGGCCAATTGTTGAGAGGGCATTGGTATTGCCTTGGTGGATGTTTGCGCTCTCGGAGTGCTCTTGTGATTATTATTGTTGTTGTTGTTGCCTTTACACAGCTTTTAACGCTGGAGATGTACTACAGTGTCAGCTGTTCACTACCAGTGAACTAAGGTAACACCTCTTATTTTTCGAGCACCTTCAGGAGTATTTGAGCGGTTCCAAGCAGTGCTGTTTTCTGCAAGTGCTCACCCTTATTGTTTCACGTACTTCTCGAGATTTTTGCTCACTGTTCCCAGGGCTCCGACAATTATTGGTACTACTACCTTTTTCATCGACCACAACTGCTTAACTTCCCAAGCTAACCTGACATATCTCTCGAATTTTCTTTCTTCCTTATCGCATACTTGCTGTCAGCTGGGCATGCTATATCTATGATCCAGCATATATTACTTTCTTTCTCAATTAGGACCATGTCCGGCTTCCTGTTCTCAATCACATGGTCGCACTGAATCATAAAATTCCATAGGATCTTTGCATTTCTATTTTCGATGATGCCTTCAAGTTTGTGGTCGTACCATTTTTGGCTCTTTTAAGATCATACTTGTTGCAGTTTTCGTATAGAAATATTGCAATCCATGTGTTTATATTTTCCCGCACGTGTTGTTGTGGCGGCGTATCTAAGGAAAGTAATTTTTTCGTATATATATATATATAGATATATATATATATAGTTATATTTCGGAATGGTCATATTGCCAGTTTAGCCAATAAAAACACACGCACTATATATTTGGTGTTATTTTGCTTCAGTGTTATTTGTTTTTTACATTAATCTTAATCTTATTTCGGCCAGAGTTCTTTCGTCACACTCCTGTGACCGCATCAGTGGTCCTTTGTTTTCTTCTTCTTATTTGTGTCTCTCCTTACTAACCGTCAGCCATTTTGTATTTCTATTGTATGTATTCAGTTGCGCATGCTTATATCTCTATGTGCGTCTATGTTTATTTAGTGTGTGTATGTGGAGGGATGCCTGTAATATTTGTATCTTCTGTTTATATACGTTCATGTAATTTGTATTTTGTTTTTGTTGTTGTTGTTTTTGTTTATTCTTATTTTGTTCATGTGTTTACATCCACTTATTATTATCATTACATATGCTTGTATGTATGTATGTATAACAACAATACTAGTAATAATAATAATAAATCAAATCGAAAAAAAAATATATATATATACACATACATATATAAACATACACACATACACACACACACACATATATATATATATAGTTATTTATTTCTATTTGTTTATTTATCTGTGTATTTATTATGTTTTCGGGATCCTCTATCGTCATATGTTGTGGTGTGTGTTAGTGCTCCATTCTAGTTTTCTATTCAGGCTAGGTTTATTTTCTATTATGTGTGTAGCTTCTGTAATTTGTCTAATTGTTGCATCTGTTCTATGTGTGGGCAATATTTTAATTTCTCTGTTATTGATTGATCCCCCGTGTTCCTGTTCGGCGTGTTGGTACTGAATCGATGAGCTTTTACCTTCCTTGAGTTGTCTGCAATGTACATTTACCCGCTCTCCTATGCTTCTTGCCGTTTCCCCTACGTATGTCGTTGTCTTGTTACTGCATCGTCCCGCTATACATCTTATACTATAGACTACATTTCTGGCTTTACAGTTTGTTTGTGGGCTAAATCTACATACAGTACAGTACTTATCCGTACAGGGGGTTCTACTAAAAGGATAGGTTCTACCAATTATAGATTTGATAGGGTTGCCTGGCTTTTCAACAACCTAAATTCTTAGCTTAAGTTTGTCTAGGGTCCTTCTAAAGTTCACCTCCAGGGGTGGTGTCAACAAACATGACACTCTGGTATTTATGGCTATCATACCAAGAGTTGGCCTTCCCTATTTTCTTTTTTTTCCTTTCTATAGTGTTCCATGACTTGTTCCTATAGAGTGGGCAAATCCCATTCCTATCATTACATAATATATTATCAAATTTCTTCATGGCTCCTTCGTATACTCTGATCCTTTCTTGATGGCTGTAACCTGAGAACTGCATGCAGTGAATGAAATATTGTATGTGTCTCTTTAGCTCTGTGGGCTCGCACATGCGTGACACATTTCTCATTATTCTGACGAGGCCTGCCATCAAAATATTGAATTTGGCATTGTCCGCAATGGCTGAGTTTCAGTTTCAGATTTTATCTAATCTTCCCGGCAGCTCGCTGTAACACGTCCATGTTGCTTGCTATTATTATTATTGTTATTATTATTATTATTATTATTATTATTATTATTATTATTATTATTATTATTATTATACGACTAGCGCCCTCCATCGTAATCGCTGCTCTTGTGCCAAAATTTGATTATCCTTGAGTGAGAGAGCAACACGTGTCAACAAAGTGGCACTGAGGTACAAATATACGACTTAAATATACCCATCATGACTACCCGGCTGATAAGAGTACACCAGGCACCTGCATCACAACCGTATGTGCGCGACATGGTAACTCAATATCAAGATAAACAGTGCATGACCTTGCAGGTGGGGGCCCTGTTAGAATTTTCTTCAAATCGAGTAGGCCATCCCGTTCAAAATTCCATGAATAAGGTTTGCTTATGGATGATGAACGAAACACCCATGTTTCCAAGAGTGAATTATTAAAACTCCAAAGAACCCTTCTCAACACATAGCTATGATGTTTCCCCACCAATCCTGCTCGCGATCAGAGATGCACATATCGTTAGCCATGAAGGGACATGCTGCACTACTTAAGGTCATTGTTATTATTATTCAGTAGTCTTATTTTATTTCACGAAGGCACATGGCTCAGTGATTAGAGCGTCGAGCTTACGAACGTGAGGTTGTGAGTTCGATTCCCGGACCGGGCTGCGTGTTGTGTTCTTGAACAAGACACTCTTATTTCACGTTTCTCCAGTTCACTCAGCTGTAGAAATGAGTTGCGACATCACTGATGCCAAGCTGTATCTGCCGTTGCCTTTCCCTTGGATAACATCAATGGTGTGGAGATGGACGGCTGGTATGCATGGGAGACTGCTGGCCTTCCATAAAACAACCTTGCCCAGACTTGTGCCTGGGAGGGTAACTTTCTAGGTGCAACCCCATGGTCATTCATGACCGAAAGGGTCCCCTCTCCTTCTCCTCAGTCATATTTTTATCAAGTAATTTCACTGCGCTACCGAGCGCAGCTCTTTGTGCCTTGGGTATGTGCTATGGTTTGTTTTGGTGTTGATATTTTCACTGTATTGAAAGTACTTTATGTAGTGCGTGAACAGTGCCTTGTAGTGCTATTTTCTGTATGTTATGGACTTTCTATATGTAAACCCTGGTGTTTTCGTCATGTATTTCTCTGCATGTTTTTCATCATACCTAATGCACCTATTATTGTAGGGCTTGTTTGTGTTGTACTATTATTATTGTTGTTGTTGTTGTTGTTGCTATTTTACTTCTCAGAGCTCTCGGTCTTACTTGCTATGGTTGATTCTTTGAGAGCGGACAGCAACTTGTTGTCAGAGGGCTCAAAGGGTCTCTTTCCGCTAATTATAAGCTTTGATACCTGCATGTTAACTTATCGTGGAAGTCAACACCTAAGCGCCAATCTCAAGATCCTAGCTGTCCTCAATAGAGCAGGTTTTTCTGAACCTTCTCCGAACACGTGTCAATTTAAACTTTTCTGTCATATTCTTCGAATATAGTTGTTAGTGTTCCGAGTGTCACTACGACTACTGGGATGACAGTTACTCTCCTACAACGTACATGATAACACTTCCAATCAGTTAAGATCAGAAGCCATATGAGCCACTTCCTGGTACTGCATCAGGCATTGTTATTATTAATAATAGTAGTAGTAGTAGTAGTAGTAGTAGTAGTAGTAGTAGTAGTAGTAGTAGTATAGGGAAGCTGGCAGAATCGTTAGCACGCAAAGCATGTTGCTGAGAGGCATTTCGTCCGTCTTTATGCTCTGAGTTCAAATTCCGCCGAGGCCGTTCATCCTTTCGGGATCGATAAATAAAGTACCAGTTAAACGCTGTAGCCAATGTAATGAGGAAGCAGCACGAAAATCTCAAGCCACTACCTGATTCATAAGAACGCAAAACACGAGAATGACGACAAGAATAATAATATCAAAAATGGTTACAATGTTTTTAACAGCATATGCAACAACAACCATGGAGGCGCAGTGGCTCAGTGGTTAGGGCAGCGAACTGGCGGTCGTAAGAATGCGGTTTCGATTCCCAGACCGGGAATTGTGAGTGTTTACTGAGCAAAAACACCTAAGCTCCACGAGGCTCCGGCGAGGGGGTGGTGAACTCCACTGTACTCTTTCGCCACAACTTTCTCTAACCATGGTGTAACCCACTATGGTGTGGTAAACTTTCAGACCCTAGTCTAGATTGCGAATCCTCTGTACCCCAGGATGGTTCAGCTCTCCACCCGTTAAAAGCCACTGTTTACGGAATGAGGATGACAACGTAATTTTCGCGCCCGTGCAACCGCCAGTCTATCGCGTGTGGTGGGTGGATCTTCAAGTTGCCTCACGCATTCTTAGTAGCTTAGAGTAGACTCGAATTAGAGATTATTCTATGTGGCTAATGGCATGAGTCCTGATTGGAAGAAGAAGAAAAAGAAAAAGAAGAAGAAGAAGAAGAAGAAGAAGAAGAAGAAGAAGAAGAAGAAGAAGAAGACAACAGCATAAAATACAAACAGCAACAACAGTGATGACAAAATAGTGATGACTACAAAGTAAGTAGTAGGGTCGACTCCACAGTCAAGCACTCAATTTCTGAGATCAACTCAGTACCTCCCACCATTTCTTGATAACAATTAGGCTCGTCTGACATATGTGAGACTGTCTGTGAAGAGGAATGAGTGGTGAGCACAAGTTGCCATCCCAACCGAGGTTTAGACAGCTAAACCCCACCCAGAAGTAGTGGCACACATCCTGGGGAATAACGGTCTAAAAGAAATATAGGTAGGTGTAGATCATGTAACCAAAACGAAGCAGTTCCGGGGCGTGGAAATACTGCCCAAGAGCAAAAACCCTGCGCTGAATCATTCCACAGGGATCCCATCTACACCCAACTTATTTACGGAGAACTACCTGCCAAGTACCACCTGGGTTTGACATCGTGCGTTTTCCCCCTGTGTCCCTTTGGAAGGAAGTGACACATCACTCGAAGTGAAACAAAAAGAGAGGGAGTTTTGGCCAGGTCCCACAACAGAGATCCTCCTCTAGAACAAACCAGAGGGAAAGATCGTAGAAGTTATCCACATGCCGAATGTAGTGGATCTGCGTGTTGCAATTAAAGACAAAAGTCAAGAGGCCATTTATATGATAAGGAAGGCCGTTTCAGAGCTTTCTGCTCTCAACAAAAAGCCGAAGAATGAAGGTCCCCAAGAGCAGGAACAGCGTACAGCAGTAGCAGTGCCAGTAGCAGCGGTGAAAGGACAGGAACCCCAGCAACACTAAGAACAACAGAGTTGCAAAAGCAAGCCCATCAATGGCAATAGACACCCAGAACAGCAGAACTTAAACCCGGGACCCAGATAAATATTCAATCAATGTATTACTCTCTCTCTCTATCTATCTCTCTATCTCTCGCTCTTGCCCTTTTTTGAAGCACATTAGTAGGTACAGACTTACACATACCTCCATGCACTTCTGCATCGAATCTTTCCGACGAGAAAATATCATCTTTCAAGGAGAGGAAGAAAGACAGTCAAGCAAAGACAAGGACAATAAAGATTTTGGAAAAAAACTCCACCCTTTCAGAACGATCCACACACCAACAACAGCATCCCTTACATCACACTTATACCAAACGCAGACAGATACACAACCAAAACCACCACCATTGACATCCTCCTCAAAGAAAAGAAAGCACATGCAACAGACCGACTCACAAACAAACACAAAGTCATCAACAAAATATATCCACCCCTAACTTTCTGCTGGTAAGGAACACAAATAAAATAACTGATGTCCTTCTTCGAAAAAAAAAGGGAAACGTTGAAACAGAGATGTCTTCAGTTCTAGTGATTTGAAAGTGCTAATAATTTTGAAATAAGGCTAGACTTGGGAACATAAGATATTTATTTCTTTATTGCCCACGCGGAGCTAAACATAGAGGGGACAAACAAGGGGACAAAGGGATTAAGTCGTTTACATCGACCCCAGTGCGTAACTGGTGCTTCATTTATCGACCCCGACAGGATGAAAGGAAAAATCGACCTCGGCTAAATTTGGACTCAGAACGTAGTGGTAGACGAAATACCTATTTCTTTACTACCCACAAGGGGCTAAACACAGAGAGGACAAACAAGGACAGACAAACGGATTAAGTCGATTATATCGACCCAAGTGCGTAGCTGGTACTTATTTAATCGACCCCGAAAGGATGAAAGGCAAAGTCGACCTCGGCGGAATTTTAACTCAGAACGTAACGGCAGACGAAATACCACTAAGCATTTCACCTGGCGTGCTAACGATTCTGCCAGCTCGCCGCCCTAAAATATTGAGGGAGAATTCCACCGATGATATGGGAAGTTGAGCGTAAGGGCCAGCATTAGGGTCCTTGGAAACTTCGCAAGGAAAACTCAAAATTCCATGGAGACCGATTAACCCGGCCTCCGGGACCAACAAATGGGTAAGTTATCCACTTTCTTTTCTCTTTATCTTTCAACCAACAAAAGCGGATCAGCGAATGAGATGTATGAATTCACATGGCCTGGAGTCACGCTGAAAGCAGGGTCGCCTGATCAATTACTTCACGCTGCTAGGTTTAGTTGTGATAGCCATCAAAAGCCAGAATTCCCAACGCACGCACCTTAGCATACGTGTTTGACAGTATTGCGATCTTTGTACCTTTTTATTAGCTCAAAATGGGGTTGGGGTGAAGGTACTGTTTCGGAAAGGCCTAGTCCTCGAGATCTTCTTGAACTCAGACAGTAAGTAGGCGGTCCTAGTCGTACACAATAGCGAAGATAGTGCCCTTAGACTAGTCGTTGTTTCTGCATCGACTGGAGCGGGACTGTCGGATCTCTTCAGGCGTTTCGAGTTTTTCGTGGGATCATCCCGCTCTTTGGTGCTTGTAAGCGATTTTATCTCTATCTTGAATGCACCTCTGGATTGCATGATAGGAGAGTGGATGTAACAGCCTCATGAACCTGATCAGTAGTTTCCATCTGGCTGACAAGTACTGACTGGATTTCTCGAATACGCCAATGTGGACATGGACGATTAGATTAGCTTAGTAAAGACAGAGAGAGATAATTCTAAACTAGAGAAGAGCGAGTGAATAATCAAGAAGAATCGCTTAGAAAACGCACTGCAACCGACGTGCCGGCAGTGGGATTGACTTTTGCCCAATTCTTCAACGTTAAATACGAAGTTACCTTGTCAAAGCTAAGGTGTATATTCTAAGGCATCAAGGAACGAAAGCTGTTCGTTTGGTCCGGAGGCAGAGGTGCATTGCAGCAAGACAGGCATAATTAAGTTTTTGTTATATCGTGGGAGGCGCATGCTACTCGATTCCATGCAGGTGTGTGCGGCTTTTCAAAGGCACTTCATTCAACTGTTTGGGGTGGACGGTGGACCGGAGACCTGTGGTGCACCTTACCGCCTACTTCGATGGCCTGCCGTGGATCTTGACCGGGAAACTGGATTAATGCGAAAGACGATAACAACTAACTAACGCAGCACGTGGGAGCAGTCGCTGAAGCAGGATGACCTACCCTATGAGCTTTGTCTTTATTTACTAGACTTGTTCGGAGTCTTTTAACAGATGTCTACTGAACATGGCAGGGTGGGTGAATTTATCAACTTCAGGCTAAGTGCAGAGTTGAAGATTTTAGCCAATATGTTAGCTGAGAGGTTGGCGGTTGTTGTCAGTACTCTGATAGCTGAAGCACATACCAAGCAGATTTATCCACAACAACCTCTACCTCACGCAATACATCATAAAAAAGAGCGGGTAAAGAACATAGCATGAATGGGACTCTAATCAATTTAGATCCGTCAAAAGCTTTCGATAGGGTCGACCATCAATATTTGGCAGCTGCTGTCAAGGCACCGTGTTTAGGGCATGTCTTCAGGATCTGGATAGCTGCAATGGTGGTTAGAGTAAATGGTTACTTGTCGGAATGTTTACTTTCATGCAAACAGTCTGTCGAGTGTGTCCATTCTTTATCCTCTGTACATATAAACCCTAAATCCACTACTGCAGAAATTGGAAATTTCGAGGGGCGATCCACGGCAAATAAGATGCGGGAAATACGTGTTTCCATACACAAACCACGTTGCCGTAATAGTGTCGGACACCGCCAAACGCATCGAAGTGACTGAAACAACAGTAAGGAATACAAGTTGGTGACAGAAACAAAAATTCATTAAGAGAAATCATTGAATTTGCAAATTAACACTTGGAGAGTCAGGTCTATGCCGATCAACAGCATCTTAGGGCCCTGGACTTGGTGTTTGATTTGGTCCAGAGCTTCAGGTAGAAAGAACTGGGAAAAAGTGACGAGCTGGGTTGCTAGTCTTATCCGGGGGTTAGTTGATACCATCGACCCCAGTACTTGACTGCTTTTTTTTTTCATATTGCTCCTGAAACGGTTAAAGAGGAAGTACACTTTGACTGTATTTGTTCCGGCTCTTTACGTTCTGAGTTCAAATCCTGTCGAGGTCAATTTTAACTTTCACTCCTCCGAAGTGGATGAAATGAACTACTTGCCCTCAAAATTGCTGATCTTGTTAGAAGCAATTAGTATTGCTGTTGTTGTTGTTGTTGGTGGTGGTGGTGGTGGTGGTGGTGACATCATAGCCATAATCCTGTACAGTGTACCTTGAACAAGTCTTATCAATGTACTTTTTTGGTAGAATGTGAGATGCAATAGTTTCACTGCTATTTCTAGCAGGCCACGTAACCACTCAGTAACTTTCTAATTTTGTTCAGTTGTTATTGTTATTGTTACTTAGGGTCATTCCATGACTGATACTGCAGACATATGATCAAAAGGATTCTAGCCATGGCTATCCTGTCTTTTACTATAACAAAGACTGCATTATCCAATGTTTCCCTCCTTTCTTTAAGGTTGTAGGTGTCAGTTGAGGTAAATTGGCTACTGTTTCTAACAGGTCGAGTGATTAGATAGTGTTGTTATATATGACTCTACTGATGTTTCGGTCTAAAACTGAAACCTACTTCTCTACTACCCACAAGGGGCTAAAGACAGAGAGGACAAACAAGGACAGACAAACGGATTAAGTCGATTATATCGACCCCAGTGCGTAACTCGTACTTAATTTATCGACCCCGAAAGGATGAAAGGCAAAGTCGACCTCGGCGGAATTCGAACTCAATACGTAACGGCAGACGAAATACTGCTAAGCATTTCGCCCGGTGCGCTAACGCTTCTGCCATCTCACCGCCTTGTCTAAAACTGAAACCGTATGGTAAAGAAATACCACAGTGACCAGTTTCCGTTTACCTACGGTCGCTGCCGGCTTGCATGTTTACAATTATATGTGCATTGACAGGATCAACAAAGCGATTTAGCTATTAATTCTAGCAGTGTCGGTGTTGTAACACTCTTGGTAATATTTAATGACGTTTATAGTTTTTTCCTTTTGGTGAAACTCTGCTCACTAGCTGCTTCCTTTAATTATTAGTGTATATATGTATATAGATACCAAACTATATTTAAAGAAGTCTTCAACGAAAAAAACTCCAGGCAGGTTTTGACCACCAAACAGAAGACAAAATATTTTAGAATCAAATTTTTATAAATCTTTATTAATAATTGATAAGACGAAATTCATCATCGAGACCGGTTATATTTTATACTTTTTTTTTATATAATCTTTAAATCATTTTATTAAATTCTTTCTAAATTGAAATGTCTTAGATTTACTTCTTTGCCGTTTCCATCTCCATCATTTATATTAAAAAAAATTTGATTTGTATAGATCTTTAATATTTTTTAAACTATATATATATATATATATAATATATATATATATATATATGTATATATATGAAAAAACAAGTCAGGAAAGAAAATACTAAAATAATTTCATAAAGAATCATTTCAGTACCGGTTTCAGTCAAGTCATTGATACCTTTTCAACTGTAACAATTAAATAATTAAATTTAGAAAAATTAAAAGAAAAGTGTTTTTTAAAAGAATATTTGCATAGTGTTCAAATATGCAAATATTCTTTTAAAAATAACTTTTCTTTTAATTTTTCTAAATTTAATTATTTAATCGTTACAGTTGAAAAGGTCTCAATGACTGAAACCGGTACTGAAATGTTCTTTATAAAATTATTTTACAATTTTCTGTCCTGACTTGTTTGTTCATATATATCAACTCGTGTGTTCCTTTTCATCCTTATATATATATATATAATAGAAATATTAAAATTACTAAGTCTCTCTAAAAGAGATTACTGCAGCGTTACTGGAAATTAATTGTTATCGCCATATTAATATGGCAGTCTTATAGATATAAGACTAAAAGCTATCGCTGATTAGCTCCATGAGGCCATCGCCTTAAGATAGCTATTTGACACACAAACTGTGTCCATTATAACCTTCGAACAAGGGAGGTCAGCCGCTTCACACTGCCAGTCAAACAGCTACAGACGCGTTTCAGGGTATTTGCCCTTTATCAATGTAGCGTAGTCGACCCAGTAGGTGTCGCCACTGATCGTCTCAGTTCGAAGGTTTTATTTACCTAGTTTCGGTGGAATACATCCACTTGTTTTCAATAATAGAAATATTAAAATTACTAAGTCTCTCTAAAAGAGATTACGGCAGCGTTACTGGAAATTAATTGTTATCGCCATATTAATATAGCAGCCTTATAGATATAAGACTAAAAGCTGTCGTTGATTAGCTCCATGAGGCCATCGCCTTAAGATAGCTATTTGACACACAAGCTGTGTCCATTATAACCTTCGAACAAGGGAGGTCAGCCACTTCACACTGCCAGTCACACAGCTACAGACGCGTTTCAGGGTATTTGCCTTGGTGTGTGGTAAGAAGTTTACTTCGCAACCACATGGTTCCGTGTTCAGTCCCACTGTGTGCCACCTTCGGCAAATGTCTTTAGCTATAGGCTGAACCGACCAAAGCCTTGTGAGGGAATTTGGAAGACAGAAACTGAAAGAAGTCCGCTGTGTGTGTGTGTGTGTGTGTGTGTGTGTGTGTGTGTGCTTGAGTGTGTGTGTTTGTGTATCTTTGTGAATGTGTTTAGCCCTCTACCACCTCCTGATAACCGATATTGGTGCGTTTACGTCTCTGTAATTTAGCGGTTCCGCAAAATTCTTCAAAGTGGTGCCCTAGCATGTCAGCAGCTTAATGGCAATCAAATAAAAGGAAGATGTGCGTCCGTGTCTGTTCTTTGTATGTGTCATTGTTGTTTAGACCCAAACTATCCGATTATCCTTGATTGAGATCTATGATCAAAAGTATTTCAGTCGTGACCATCCCATCGAGTACCACATTATCTAGAATCAGTTTTTGGAGTCGATACAGTGTAAATTTGAGGGGGCGATTGGACCGTTATTTCTAACAGATCGATATATCACATACAGGCTCTTTCGTTGTCTCTATGCAGGCGCCTATGCGTATATATTTACATGAGTGTGTATGTGTGTGTGTATGTATGTGTGTATGTGTGTATGTGTGTGTGTGTGCTGGCACATGTGCGTGTGTATGTATGTCTACAGATTGTGTGTGTGTTGCATTTTAGCCTCTCTGCATTGCTACGTATATGAATTATCTAATATGTGAATGTGTGTGTATGTGTGTATGTGTGTATGTGTGTGTGTGTATGTGTATGTGTTTATGTGTGTGTGTGTGTGTATGTATGTGTATGAGTGTGTGTGTTTGTGTTTGTGTATGTGTGTGTGTATGTGTGTGTGTGTGTGTGTGTGTGTGTGTGTGTCTGTGTATGTGTGTATGTTTGTGTGTGTGTATGTGTGTGTATGTGCGTGTGTTTATGTGTGTGTGTGTATGTATGTGTATGAGTGTGTGTGTTTGTGTGTGTGTGTGCGTGTGTGTGTGTGTGTGTCTGTGTAAGTGCTTTGTGCGTATCTTTAAGGACGTGCTCGTCTTCGTGTTATTCCTTTCATTGATTTCACATTCAGCTCATCGTCTCCCTTATGATCATCGCTTCTCTCCTGTTTACTCTTCATAAGATATGTCCCTTATTCTCTCTCCCTTTCTTCTTTTCCCTCCCACTCTCTCGCCCTCTCTCCTTTTCTCTCTCACCTTCACTCTCCCTTTCTCTCTTTTTCTCTCTCTTACTCTCTCTCTCTCTCACTCGCTCTTCCACATAACCTGTTTCTCGTTCACTCTCACTAGTTCATCTCCCTCGTACATCTCACCCCCTCCTCTCTCACTTCCTATCGCTTACTCTCCATCCGTCTTTCCTTCTATCTCTCTCCCCTCCTACCTACCCTCTCTCTTTCCCTTTAACACTCGTATTTTTCATTCATTTCTATATTGTCTCCTTCTTCCTCACTTTCACACACACACATACCTCTTTTTTTCCTTTCTCTCTCTTTCCTGCATAATTCCAGTCCTTCACCTTTCTCTCCATCTCTCCATTCTCTTCCCCTCTTTCTCTCTCTTTCTTTTAATCGTTTCTCAGCTCCTCTTTCCATCATTATTTCACAAAATACTTCTCCCTACCCCTTTTTTCTATCCCTATCTCTTCATCTGACCTTAACCCCTAGTATATCACTACTCAATTCTATCTCTACTTGCACTTCTATCCCTACTTCCGGCCCCATTTTACTCCTACTCTTAATTCTAACCGTCCTTTCACCCCTATACCTGTTACATATCTACCCCGTTCTATCCCTAACCTGGTCCATCTCCACCATCATTCAAATCCCATCCTGTTATTTTGAATTAGGAAAGGACCCATCAGAGACTATACACGACTGAATGGTCACGACAGGAGTGGTTTTAACTATAGGCCGGTTCTGTTAGGACTAACTGACCTAGGTACAAAGAAGTTCTATCAGTTCTAACTGACCTAGGTACAAAGAAGTTCTATCAGTTCTAACTGACCTAGGTACAAAGAAGTTCTATCAGTTAATTAGGGGACATTCATACTCATGAGTGAGGGATCGAAATATGCTAAGTGGGTGCAAACCCAAGTCCAAATTTTTTTAGAAACAAGGTCGGTTTTGTCAATCTTAATATCGAAACAAACATTAGCGCATCGTGCTTAGCGACATTCCGTTCGTCCTTACGTTCTGAGTTCAAATTCTGCCGCGGTCGACTTTGCCTTTCATCCTTTCGAGGTCGATTAAATAAGTACCAGTTACGCACTGGAGTCGATGAAATCAAATTAATCCCTTTGTCTGTCCTTGTTTTTCTCCTCTATGTTTAGCCCCCTGTGGGCAATAAAGAAATAAGAAAACGCTAGCACGCCGGGAGAAATACTTAGCAGTATTTCGTTTGTCTTTACGTTTTGAGTTCAAATTCTGCC